>NC_059166.1:91872013-92107381 GCF_019923935.1 Bubalus bubalis | reverse complement strand
TCATATCTCATGTTATTTATCTTTGTCTGAATTCACTTAGTATAATAATCTCTAAGTCCACCCATGTTGCTGCAGATGGCATTATTTAATGCTTTTTATGAGTGAGTACTAACTATTCCACTGTATATCTATACCACATCTTCTTTATCCATTCATCTGTTGATGGACATTTAGGTTGCTTCCCTATCTTGGCTGTTATAGATAGTGCTGCCGTGGACATTGGGGTATATGTATCTTTTCAAATTATGGCTTTCTTGAGATATATGCCCAGGAGTGGGTTGCTGGGTCATACGATAACTTTATTTTACCTCCATCCTGTTCTCCACAGTGACTGTAACAATTTATATTCCCATCAACAGTGTAGGAGGGTTCCCTTTTCTCCGCACCCTCTGCAGCATTTATTATTCGTAGACTTTTTGATGATGGCCAGTCTGACCAGTGTGAAGGCTGACCTGCTACCTGTTTTTAAAAGTAAACTTTTATTGGAGCACCATTATGCATAATTTCTTGTGTGTTGTCCATGACTATTTTTACTCTACGTCAGCTAAGTTGAGTAGTCACAAGAGTGACCTTATGGCCGTCAGAACTGAAGCCATGCACTCTCTGGCTTAGGCCAGAAAACCCTGTTTCCTATGATGTATACTTGCCTTGTTAGCAGGTGACTGTAGAGACATGGGACAAACATACACGTGTTGAGTCTGTTGTCAGTAGATCTGAAATGGAAAGAATGCCCTCAGTCGGAGTTCAGGTCATGACTGTGGGAGCACAGGTGAAGGTGTGAGGAGCCGTAAACTGTGGGTGAAGGAAAGGAACCTGGTCAGGAAACTTCCGGGAGCAGAGTAGAGCCGGACAAAGGAGAGATGTCATGAGATGAGATAAAGAAAGACCACAGATCCCTGAGACTGAGATTAGCTTGTGCCTCAAGCTCCCAGGGTCTGTAGCAGCCATCCGACCCATGGGCACCCATTCATAAGCCTCCTTGTTGTTTGTATAAAGCAAGAGCTCTCTTTCAAGTAAGAGATGGACTAAAAGAGGCCATTGTGAACTCATACAACTCAACGTTAAAAAAAAAAAAAAGCCCTATTAAAAAGTAGGCAGAACTGACTAGACATTTTTTCCAAATAGGAAATGCAGATGGCCAACAGGCATGGGAAAAGAAGCCTCACATCAATAATCATCATGGAAATGCAAATCAAGACTACAATGATGGATCACTTCACACTGGTCAGAATGACCATCATTGAAAAGTTTACAAATAATAAGTGCTAGAGAGGGTAGGAGAAAAGGGAACCCTTCTATGCTGTTGGTGGGAATGGAAATTGATTCAGTCGCTATAGAGAACAGTACTGCTGCTGCTGCTAAGTCGCTTCAGTCGTGTCCGACTCTGTGTGACCCCGTAGACAGCAGCCCACTAGGCTCCTCTGTCCCTGGGATTCTCCAGGCAAGAACACTGGAGTGGGTTGCCATTTCCTTCTCCAATGCATGAAAGTGAAAAGTGAAAGTGAAGTCACTCAGTCATGCCCGACTCTTAGCGATCCCATGGACTGCAGCCTACCAGGCTTCTCCGTCCATGGGATTTTCCAGGCAAGAGTACTAGAGTGGGGTGCCATCGCCTTCTCTGAGACAAAACAGTACAGAGTTTCCTTAAAAAAGTATAAATAGAGCTACCATATGATCCAGCAATCCTACTCCTGGGCATTTAAAAAAAGCACTGAAACTGTAAGTGGCTCAGTCGTGTCTGACTCTTTGCAACCCCATGGACTATACAGTCCATGGAATTCTTCAGGCCACAATAGTGAAGTGGATAGCCTTTCCCTTCTCCAGGGGATCTTCCCCACCCAGGGATCAAACCCAGGTCTCCCGCGTTGCAGACAGCTTCTTTACCAGCTGAGCCACCAGGGAATCTAATTCAAAAAGATGCATGCACACAAATGTTCATTACAGCACTGTTTACAGTAGCCAAGACATGAAAGAAACCTAAGTGTCCATCAACAGAGGATGGATAAAGATGTAGTGGTACATGTATTCAATGGAATATTACTCAGCCGTAAAAAATAAATAACTTACATTTGTAGCAACATGGATGGACTTGGAGAACATTATGCTAAATGAAATAAGTTAGGGAAAAACAAATACTCTATGTATCATTTATATGTGGACTCTAAAAAATTCAGCAAACCAGTGAATATAACTAAACAGAAGCAGACTCAGCTGTAGAGATGAAACTGGTTCCCAGTGGGGAGACGGAAGCAGTAGGGGCATGACAGGGCTAGGCTAGTGGGAGGAAACAATTAGGTGTAAGACAGGCTTCAAGGATGTATTGTACAACATGGGGAATACAGTCAATGTTTTGTTTTGTAATAACTGTTAATGGAAAGTAACCTTTAAAAATTGTATAAGAATAAAAAATTTAGAAAAATAGAGACCAATACGTGTTTGTCCATCATGAAGCAAATTTAATTCACTTATTTCTAAGTTCCTAATAGATCCCCTTTTTGAAGCTCCAGTACTCTGGCCACCTGATGCAAATGACCAGAAAAGATGCTGATGCTGGGAAAGATTGAAGGCAGGAGGAGAAGGGGACGACAGAGGATGAGATGGTTGGATGGCATCACCAACTCAATGGACATGAGTTTGAACAAGCTCCAGGAGATTGTGAAGGACAGGGAAGCCTGGCATGCTTCAGTCCATGGGGTTGCACAGAGTCGGACACGACTGAGTGACTGAACAACACCAACAATAGATCCCCTTTAGACTCCAGTATTGACAATGAGCACAGTAAACTGGCTTGAGTGATACAACCACGTGATGTAGTGGATGGGAACCATGTTCACAGAAAACTTGAATGTAACATCGATGACGCTTCATGAAATTAGCATTTTCACTTTCATCTGTTCAGTCGTTCTATAAATGTTGAAGACCTATTAAATGTAAAGAACTTGTGAAAGACAGTTTGATGAATGAGAACATGATGGAACAAGACCCACTCCCAGGAAACGGAAGCAACTTGTAAGGACGTTGGCCCAGGTACACTGACAACAACCACCCAGAGAAATCAGCAGTGACTGAATTGAGTAAATACTTGTAGCTGACTTCGAATGTGCTGACGCACGTGCCAGCACTGTGAGTATGGATGTGGGTGAGGCTGAGGCTTTGGTCTTGGAAAAACAGTCGTGTTGCCCACAAGGAGAAGGGGGTTTGCTTCCTGCTGTAGAGACAGGGGGGCCACCCTGGGGTGTCATGCAGGTGGGCGCACGAAATAGTGTTAGAGTGTCCACTGCAGCATCACTGGTAATGCCCATACAGGGAATAAAGCGAATATCTAACTGACAGGGTCATCAGACAATAAAATACCATCCTGTAGTTGAAAGAAATGAACCAGAGCTATGTGAATCAATATCGATGAATCTCAAATCAATCACTGAGCCAAAAATAAGATGCGAAACATTCTTATAGTATGAGACCAATTATATGACATTTTAAAACATGGAGGGATGAATTAGGAGTTTGGAATTAACACATACACACTAACATATGTAAAATAGATAACCAACAAGAACCTAGTGTATAGCACAGGGAGCTATATAATTAATAATAACCTATAAGGGAAAAGAATCTGAAGCGAGCACATATTATAGAGAGAGATATAGAGCATATATGTGTAAATATGTGTAACTGAATCACTTTGCTGTACACCTGAAATGAACACAACATTGTAAATCAACTCTACTCCAATAAGAAAAGGCAACCATGGAAACCAGTATTTGTATATTGCTTAGACTAGCATGCATATGTGGTGTAAATATTTTTAAAAATATTTTAGAGTAATAGCTACAAGGATAGCTTGTAAATTTGGAGAAAGAAAGAAGGAAATGGGATTGAAGAGGTTTTGCTGGATTTCAGCTGTTTCTGGATATTTTAATTCTTTAAAACAAGACAAAACAGAAAACCTAACCATGGAGGAAATACAGCAAAATGGATGATGGAAAGAGTCACATTTATTTTATTATTCTCAGACCTTGTCTTTTTGAAATATCTCAGAGGAGAAAAGAAGAGCCCAAGCATGTTTTTAGGGAGACAGTTCCAAAGAAAGGTAGTATGGATGGTTACCCTCAAGGGATCTCCCAGGCCACATGGCATGGATTAGGACCCGCTCTGAGCTCTGAGCTCCTCAGTTGCACTGAGTCACGTTAGTCCAGGGAGTGAAATTCGCCCCGTGGTGGAGTGACAGCACCCCCTCCTGTGGCCAGACTAATGAGTGCAGCCTGGAGGCGGCCATGTCTGAACCCAGGCCCTGGGCTGACCCGCAGGGGCCTGCACGGGCAGGTGGGGCATAGACCTTCTGAGGACCCTGTGGCCCGTTCTTACACTGTAGAGGCTATTACTCCAAACAATTTGGGGCCAGGGTATCTTCCGGAATATGAAAAAAAAGAATACTATGAGCCACCTGCTTAGACAAACGTGCACACGTGTGTGTACATAAATAAACACATGATTACATCTTTCCAGAAGCTCAGAGCCTGAGCCATCTGAGATCCCTGCTTAAGGACCTCTGTGGAGACACATTGCCTTGGATAAACTTGGCCAAATCCTCCAGAGAAGACAACCATGCTGCAGCCTCTGTGACTGCACAGGACTCTGAACTGCGGGCTCAGGAAAGGGCCGGTGCTGCTAGGCGTTGACCTAGATACCCTGCTAGCTGTCTTGGAGCACAGATGACGGATGCTGTCTTGGAGCACAGATGACCCGGATGCACAGAATCTGTCCTTGCGCTAATAGCTCCACGACGGCTCTTGGAAGGTTCTTTAAAGAACGAAGCTACTGGGCTTAGGAAATTCTTCAGCTCGTGTGTCGCCTTGCGCAGTCATCTGGGTGGTGTGATCGAGCCTAAAGTTTACACGGGAAGGGAACTCGGATGACAAGCATATTCTTGGCATCAGCCTCTGACCACCAATGCAGAGTGTGAGTAAGGAATGACATTTTTAGTGAAAGGTCACAGACAACATGAACTTAACACATTTTTATTCACCAGGTGGCAAATAGGAATAAAATCCCAGAAGTTGGGTTCATTGAATAAATATTGCAGGTTGAGGCATCCGAATATGTAGTACTACTCTTTTTTTCTGACTTATATATTTTTATTCATGATTTAAATCCTTAGTGACTCTTTCATAGCATCCATCTTTCATTCATCTGATGGCACATTTACATGATTGTTAGTCTGATTGGACAATTAAAATGCACTTAAGTGAGATACAAACTAAGTTCCTTTTTCTTCTTTCTTGGAGAATTCATCTAGTCATTGTTGTTCTAATACTTTACACTAACCATTTTTTCCCTCTGAACTGGCCAACCAGCTACAGTATCTAAAACCAGTGACTCACAACATCTATTTTGAAATCACTAGTATAAATAGATACAGTCTGGTTACACCACAATTTAAACAACTGTCCAGCCAAATGAAATGCAAAAAAAGAGGGAAAAAAGTACTGCAAACACCTTGAAATGTGTGTTTCCAGCTGACTTTCAGAACAGGTCCACGTTTATATAGCTGTGTAAAAAGCAAGGGAATGAAACCAGAAATTCCAAAATATTTTCAAACGGGCTTAGACATTTCGACAGTCTACTATTTTTCTCTGCCAGGAGAATGAATAAATGAATGGTTTGCCCTCTGGGGGAAAAATCCATTTACAAGAGAAAATATTTTAAATTCTTACCGTTGCAGAAGGAAAACCAGAGTAGATCTTCGTTGTGGGGGGTGGGATGGGTGTATGTGTTAGGGGCAGGGTGACATGTTTCAGCGTGGGGTCTTGTTGGCTTATTTTTATCCTTCGTTCATTCATCACGTTTCTGTGATGAGCACTGGAGGTATGAATGTCCCTGCCTTCACGTGCTTACAGTTCTAAGGGAGGAACCCGAGGGAACAGCAATGCATTATGAGGATGAAATGAGCAGTCACTAATCCCGTGGGGAACAGAAGCCAGAGGCAGGACAGAGAGTGTTGTGAACTGTGTTTGTGAGGCATAGATTGTCCCTGCAGTGTGAAGTGAAGGAAGAGGTGAGGTTCAAGCCGGTGGTCACACCTTTTGTCCATTCAGTTGATGGGGCTGCACTCTCACTGTGCTATAATGACCTGGTTACCCTTTAATCTGCTCTGTAAAGTTCTCCAGAGGAGGAAGAGTATTTATTTATTTCTGTTTCCTAGTGTCTAGAACAGGGCCAGGTGCCTGGAGGGTACAAAATGCATGCACTTTTCGTTTAATTGAATAAATGGAAAGATGGATGGATGGAAGGAGGCTCTGTATTTAGAAAGAAATATACTTAGGTTATGATGGCTTCAGTGGGGAAAAATAACTTAGAAGAAAAAATGCAATACATTGGGTGTGGTAGTATGTAAAAATATTTTTACTAGAAGGATTCTTGGATTTTACAAATTAGTAATTACTTCCCCCTATGTCTGGCCCTTCCAAAATTTCGTGCTCACACCTACAATAGCATGCTTGTTAGATTGTTGGACTGAACTCTTTGATTTCAAAGTATACTCCTTCATTGAGGTGACAGTTTTTAACTAGTAAAGAAGGTTTTCCAATTAAAACAGTAATTTTGCAATGTGTACCTCAATTATGTGAAAATAAACTGCTAGTACTTTGAAAAAAAAATCTTAATGCTGTTAAACTCTTTAAAATAGTATTACATATCAAAGCTACACCTTTAAAATACCAATGGAAGAAAAATAAAATAGCTCCAGAGACACAGGGACAGCAAGCAGACAGCTGGAATTTTTGGGAAATGTCTGTGGTATTTTAGTTTATTTTTAAGGGAAAGAAAAATTTTCCATCAAACTTTAGGAAACAATGACATTTAAAAAAACTTATACCCAATCAGGTTCTTTATAATGCTGTAGTTAAATTCAGATTATATTTTATTCATGAATTGTAGGGTTTTTAATTTTTTTTGGTGGGATGGATAGGGTAAGAAACTGACTTTTGTAAGCTTCTTCCATCCCCTTTAATTACATTCTCATTCTGTTCCAGTGCACACACTCACATGGATACGCACAGCGCATTATTTTTATTTTTCATGGGACCCTTGTGTCCAGACCACCATACCAGACAGAAATTGAACAACACTACAGATATCCTCCTCAAACTCCAGGAGATGGTGAAGGACAGGGAAGCCTGGCATGTTGCAGTCTACGGGGTCACAAAATGTTGGATACAACTTAGTGACTAAACAACAGCTATCCACCAGAATGTGAAAAGGAGACCAAACATAAAATATTCAGTAACATGTAGGCAACTTCAAAAATGCTTGAGACAGAAGTTTAAAAAAAAAAAAGAGAGAGAGGGGTATAAAGAGGCTTTCTACTCTTGGGTCTATATTAGTAGATGTTTCAGAAGATGAAGAAGTTTTAATTATGTGCTTCACAGAGTGGGAGACTGACTCCTCTGAGTCACTTTCTGTGCCTTGGGGCCCCCTCTGCTTTTCTGTCCCCTTCTCCAGTCCTGCCCCGCCTGGCCTCCCCTCTCCCCTCTTCCTTCCCCCCTCTCCCCACCACTGATGGCTCCAGAGCTCCTAGCACCCTGGGTAGGAGCAGGAGGGAGCTGAATGCTGCAGTCTCCCCACCAGGTCTCAAGTGTGGTGTAGGGAAGGAAGAGGACTTGTTTACACCTGGATCCTTTGGGCTTTTACTGAGCCTTTCATAGCTTACATCTCCTCTCACCCTGCTCACAGGAAGGTGCCCTGATCAACATCAAAATTGCTATAATCTATTACTAAACAGTAAAAAAAAAAGAATGAAATATTGCCATTTGCAGCAACATGGATGGACCTAGAGATTTTCATACAAAGTGTCAGAAGGAGAGAGACAAATACCATATAGTATCACTTACTCAGTAGTTCGTAAAGAACCTGCCTGCCAATGCAGGAGACATAAGAGATGCAGGGAAGATCCCCTGGAGGAGAAAGTGGCAACCCACTCTAGTGTTCTTGCCTGGAGAATCCCATGGATAGAGGAGCCTGGCTGGCTATAGTCCACAGGGTAGCAAATTGTCAGACATGACTGAAGCAACTTAGCATGCATATGTGGAATCTAAAGTCCAAAGCAAATGGCCTTATCCCTGAAACAGAAACAGACTCACAGACAGAAGAGACTTGTGGTTGCCGAAGGAGAGATGGGTAAGGGAGGGATGGATTGGGCATTTGGGATTAGCAGATAAAGCTATTGTATATGGGACAGATAGATAACAAGGTTCTATTATGTAGCCAGGGAACTATATCCTGTGATAAACTATAATGGAAAAGAACATGAAAAAGAATGAATGAATGAATAAAAATTGCTGTGTTCAGTTCTGACCTTGAAAAGAGGCTCTATGAGAGGATAAGACAGCACAGTCCTAGTCAGAAGATAAAGTTCAGTTCTGCTTCCCAGGCTGCTCTGAGAGGAGCTTACAGGAGAAAACTCCCAGGCCTCGTTTCCTCATCTGAGAGACAAGGATGGTGAGGAGGACTTGTCCAGGGTCATGTGACTCCATGCACTGGTGCCTGGCCCCTCTGTCCCTCTCTGTGCGGGCACCCATAGCATCCTGGGCCCTGGGCCATTGGCACCACAGTCGGGGCATTGCGAATGATAAGAATCAGAGCAGCAGGGCTCACTGGAGTTTGTTTATTTCGTGAGAGTAGTTTTAATTTGTTTTAAAAGAGAGACTTTTCCCTTGGGTTTTCATTACAAGATGCTTCAGCGACCACACTTTCTGAACCTTCCCTGTCTGGAAGTCGTTCTGTCAGTGTTTGGTTATCAGCCTGCCGTTGTCAGAATCACTGGAAAAAGCCATTTACTGCATCTCTTAGATACATGGATGAGTCCCCTGCTGCTTCAGTTGTTGCTCTAAGAGTCCCCCTTGATTTGAACACTCAGTGTCTGTTTACATAATTTCATCTACATCTCAGTGAAATTTATTTGGTATTTGTTAATTTCTTTGAGATTATTTAAAGGGGAGAAGATAGTAGATGGTATCCAAAAGAGCTTTTAACACCCCCCCTTTTTTTTTTTTTTTGCATTTTTACTGTATTGGCAAGTTTTATCAGCTCCATTATTTTATAGTTGTGGTCATTGTACTGTTTATTAAAAATAGTTATTTGGAATTGCTCCATTACCATCAATGTCTGAATAACATATTTACAAATATGGCATTCTATTTTGCCAGTGCAAATATGTATTAAATAACAATTCCTATTGCTAAGTGTGTCTACAAAAACAGTTGGCTCTCTTGCTAAAGATAATTATTTATACAAGTAAAGTGACATTATCTTAATATTCTTTTCAAGACAACTATTTCCAAATGTTTATTAGAGAAAATGTTCTGGGAAAAAATAAAGTATAGATATCACATATTTAACTGTGTGTTGGAAACTTAGATAAGCCTGGAAATCAGATAGTTTCATATACAATTGCATATGCTTATACTCAATAAATATTCAAAAGACTGTTTTCTCATCTGTAAAATAGAAATAATAGTAGCATCTTCTCATTGAGTAACTTTAAAAATTAATAAAAAGACAGTATATGAGCTCTATTCAGTGCCTGGCATGTAGTAAGTACTTAGGCAGTGGTAGATATTAGATTGAATTCATTCCATAAACAGAGTCCAGAATAATGCCTTAGAGATGTAACAATAAAAGTAATCAATATTTTAGATGAAGGTGACAGAAAGGAAATAAACAGAAGAGACTCCAAACTTGGGGACCATGTAATATAAAAATAGGAATAGAAGGGAGTCTGTAGGTTTGAAGGTCCTGCAGGGGAGAGAAGAAATGCCGCGTCATGTTTGGGATCCATTGAGCTACACCTAATCGACGGTCTCTGCAGTGAAGATGTATTGTCGCCATCTCATGGACTGGACCAGAGCTTTTATGTTGCTGCTGCTGTTTATTTGTTTTATTGTGGACCGACTGTGTCCTAGGTGCTGTGATCTGGGGAGAAACCTGGGAGGGAAGTGTGTAAGTCTGTGAGTCAGTTTCCTGAGTGAGCGAGGAGTGAGGCTCACTGTGCCAGTCCGGAGGCGTTGCTGGAAGCACATAAATAGGCGGGGAGGAGGAGGGAGGAATTACCGAGGACCAGCCCCAGAGGCTGAAGATGTATCATATGAGAGCCCGTAAGAGGAGAGGAGAGGCTTCGGAGAATGGTGAGTGTTCAGGAGAATCACTGTTACAGGTGTCAAATGTGGTTTTAGAGTTTATGATGATCCTTATAAGTTACAGTGATAGAAAGTAAAGATGAAAATGGATTATTCTTGACTTGTATCTACCATATTTACCTATGAAGACGATTGCACATATCCACTTATTGTAGTATGAAATCATTGTTTTCATGAAAGTGAAGATATTGAAATAGTTGTTCAGTGAACAATGAAAAATGTACTTTTGCCTGAATCCTGAACATGCATTGCTCAAATGCTCTAAAATGCTCAGTTATGCAATTTTCTGCATCATTTGTAGTAAACCAGACCTATTTCTGATAAATAGTGGTTTCCTTCTTTTGTTATGTTTAGTAGCACAAGTTTTCTTTTAAAGAAAAACACTGGATGTTTTGTCTCAGTGGCTGTGAGTAAGCAGAAGGGGAAAATT
The DNA here is from genome assembly GCF_019923935.1 of Bubalus bubalis. Taxonomy (NCBI): domain Eukaryota; kingdom Metazoa; phylum Chordata; class Mammalia; order Artiodactyla; family Bovidae; genus Bubalus; species Bubalus bubalis. Next base: position 92,096,755 of record NC_059166.1, on the reverse strand, counting down.
GGGGAAGGGTCTTCAGAATCCACTGATAGACTTTGACCTCTGTAACCCAACCAACGATGACATCTATCACCAAAATGACCTCAGATCCTGCTGGGTTCTGCTCAGATCAACAAATCTGCACTGGCTGCCCATTTTTGAGCAAACCACAAGCTTGCAGTTTTCAAATATAAGAAGTCAATTACATAAATAACCTTGACACAAAGGAGAGAGTGTGGGTCACCATGAGGCATTTCCAAAGGACAGTGCAGATTCTAAGGAGAAGGAGCCCAGTTGGTTGAGAGGGAGCAAGAAGAATCTCCTGGACAAGGTAGAATTAGGGGAAAATGGGGCTTCCCTGATAGCTCAATTGATAAAGAATCCACTGCAATGCAGGAGACCCCAGTTCGATTCCTGGATCAGGAGGATCTTCTGGAGAAGGGATAGTCTACCCACTCCAGTATCCTTGGCCTTCCCTTGTGGCTCAGTTGGTAAAGAATCCACTGCAATGCAGGAGACCCTGATTTGATTCCTGGGTCAGGAAGATTCCCTGGAGAAAGGAAAGTCTGCCCACTCCAGTATTCTGGCCTGGAGAATTCCATGGACTGTATAGTCCAGGGGGTCGCAAAGAGTCAGACATGACTGAGCGACTTTAATTTTCAGGAATAGGGACAGAGTGATGCCATGTTCTTGCAGTGGGAACCACGTAAATAAGACGTGGAGACAGGCTTGATGCCTGGTGCTCCTGGGCAATGGCCATCCAGCTGGCTGGAGGAAAAGGATCATGACTGTAGGGATGGTAGGAGATTAGGGTGGAGTGGAAGGTGGGAGCACCCCTAGTGCTAAATGTGTGGTGTGGGGAGATTCTGGCTGATTCGGGAGGTGGTAAAGGGCCCTTGTTGGATTCTGAGTGGGGAAAGAATGCTGCTGGAGCAGAGGTTTCAGGACTGATGGAAGCAGTGCATGCTGTGCTAGGCAGTGAATTCAGGGGAAGTACGGAAACTGTCCAGAACCTGTGGTCGTGGCTCTGCCATCCACAGGAGCCTGAAAAGAATGAAAGGAAAAGGGGAAGACCCAACGGAGGGCTCTTCCTAGATGCAAACCACAGGGAACATTCCATGTGGGACTCCCAAGAGCACATGCACATGTCTGCGGGGTTGTTTTTAATTTTCCACTTTGCCCTCAGCTGTCTGATGCCGTCAGAGTTGTGCTCTGATTTGGCACAGGTGAACCTTGCCTGGAGAGATCTCTTGATCTGTATTAACGGGCTCTTGTTACCTTCTCAGGTCAGAAAGTGCATACTAGGTCACATTGGTCACTGCTTCTAGTCTGTCCTCAGTCCCCATGTGGCCAAGTTCCACTGAGGATTCAGGCCCACAGAAGACAGTATGGTGTTAGGAACTGAGTGCCCCAGGAGTTTTAGAGGTGCTTTTCAATTACTATAGAAAGACAACTGCTTCTCTCCCCTGCTGTGGCCTGGACATCACATATTTGTCCCCGGGTTCATCACTCAATGCATCTCTACCTGGTGTTCCATTGAGAGCAAGTGGCATGCTTGAAAACATATTATTGTATTTATTTTTCATGACTCTAGTTTCCTACTCAGTAAAGAATCTCCATGCAAAGAGCATTTAGTTAGTGACATCATGTCATTTATTCACCTATTACATCTTTGCAAGATTTCTATGAGTTTAATAAACTTCTAACACAAATAACAATAAAACAAAAGTCAATGTGTAATGGAAACCACATTCGACTGCTCTCTGCTCATAAGCCGATAGTCGGAGAGGCAAGTGTCATAGGAAGGAAAGGCACTTTGATGGGAAAAGCTGGCAACCTGGGGAGAAGGTGGACTCATGTTCTGACACCAACTCCCAAGATTCTTTTCAGCCTTGACACTTTTTAAAGGGAAAAATAGGGGAAACAATCTCAGTGAATCATCGAGGCAGGAGGTTGGGTTCTGTATCTTTCTCTATTGTGCGCAAACTGGCTCACTCTCTTCAGATGTTTTCTTGTCCACGTGACCTCCCGAAGGATTGCTTGGGGTTGGGTTGTTGGGGTGGGAGTTAGTCTTTTTCTTTTTTAAAAAATGGCTTCATTCTTCACCTTTTCATTTGCAAAAAGAATCAACAGGTTAGAAAAGGCATGGTGTGCATTCAGGAGAGCGTAAGTCAGGAGTTAGTTTCAATTGATTAGTGATCTCATTTTTGTATTTAGGGTATTTCAAAGACAGAGGGCAACAGAAATGAGCAAACAGGAAAGGGGCCAGAGAGCTGCTTTCAAATAATGAGTCAGTCACTCTTGGGCTTGTTCTTCTCATCCTTTTGGCTAATGAAAAGCAAGTTTAATTTTTTTTATTTATGCATCAAGTCTAGTCAAGGCTATGCTTTTTCCTGTGGTCATGTATGGATGTGAGAGTTGGACTGTGAAGAAAGCTGAGCACCAAAGAATTGATGCTTTTGAACTGTGGTGTTGGAGAAGACTCTTGAGAGTCCCTTGGACTGCAAGGAGATCCAACCAGTCCATTCTGAAGGAGATCAGCCCTGGGATTTCTTTGGAAGGAATGATGCTAAAGCTGAAACTCCAGTACTTTGGCCACCTCATGAGAAGAGTTGACTCATTGGAACAGACTCTGATGGTGGGAGGGATTGGGGGCAGGAGAAGAAGGGGATGACAGAGGATGAGATGGCTGGATGGCATCACTGACTCGATGGATGTGAGTCTGAGTGAACTCCGGGAGTTGGTGATGGACAGGGAGGCCTGGCGTGCTGGGATTCATGGGGTCGAAAAGAGTCGGACACGACTGAGCAACTGAACTGAACTGAACTGAACATCCTAGACTCATCTTCCTGATCTTTATGTTCCATGAGGGATTCACCACCACATGTGTGCTTGTCAGCTTTGAGCCCCTCAGCTCTGGCCACGATGCCGTGGGTTTGGACCCACAGCATGTAGAGTACATTTGGCTCCATCACCAGGTGCTGTAGGACATTATTACACAACATCCTCAAATAAATTATTTTATTTTTTAACCAAAATCCTATGAATCATGGGATAATTTAAAGCTCAATAAAATGACAGAGCCAAAAATAAATAAATAAAGATCCTGATTAAAAAATAATTTCACACTTACTTGTTAGCCTCTACTAAATACAGTGAGCAATTGAGTCATATGTTTTAACTGGGAGAAGTCTTAGAAAGGTAATATGAATTTTTCTCTTTCTCTTTCAAAATTGATCTCCTCATTAACTCACCATAATTGATAACTGGGCCCTTTTTCTATGAATCAGAGATCAGTCTGATCATGTACTTTCTGAGAGCAAAAAAAGATAACATTTTAAATCTGAAACTTTTGACATTTCCCTCATGGGGTTGAGCCTGAGGGAAGAATGGGGTTGTTCACTCCGGGGGCTCCAGGAGGTTCTTAGTGACTTACTCAGCTTTGCAAAACAACCAAGACTAGGAAACTTCTCCCTCAGATAAAGGCCTTTGTCTGTAGAAATTCATAGCTTATTTGTGAGTGATGTTATGATGTAGTCACAACTATTACATTTACAAATATAAATATATATCAAACCTGTATTATTGCTAGGATTTTACTAGAGAATTTAATGCAGCCTATAAAGCAACATTAGTTTAACTTTTCTATATCTACCCTTGCAACTTCAACTTCCCTTTTCTTGCAAAGGTCCTCAGAGTCCAAAGCACTCAAGTGACATTAAGATGTAAATATCACCAGACCTCTCTGGAAGTTTGCATTTAATCCCCTACTTAGATTCAGATGAGTCCCAGACATGGATACACTGGGGTGCCTGCAGGCCAGGAGGTGGGATGAGCCACCCAAGGAGCTTTCCCAGAACCTCTGAAGTCCTTCTCAGCTGTGCTGAGGTCATGAGTGAAGGGTTCTGTCTACATTTCAAAATATCTGTCTTGAAAGAATAAATGCCCACGTAGGACCCTTTGAAAATAAGGTGGGTGTGTTTTATCACCAGGTACATTTATTTTTGTCAACTTAAAGAGTCAGTTACTTGAATTTTAGTAATATGAAAACAGTTCAGTGTTAAAAAATAAGACAGGACAGTTACAGGGGTCAAAGCAAAGCCCATGGACATGGGTTCTTCATCATGCACACCTTTTTTAGGGTCTTCTTCCACTCCACATCCTCAGTCTGCAAGCTCTACCTTCTGAAAAGCCCCCTCCTCTGGGAAGTCTCCCAGGACTGCCTGAATCCAGTGACTGACTATCTCTGTGCTTCCTCCACACCTTAACAACCTGTGGTGGATTGCAGGAGATTTTTCCTCACTGGGCTGCTCTCAGCTCCAGCTTCGATTTTTCCCCTTTATTCCTAGGAACTGGCTGACTGAATGAATAAATGCTAAGTTCTTAGGGACGACAGCCAACTGCCCATTTGAACTGTGGAGAGTTATTTTGGTGTTTGAATCTTGCAACTAAGCCATGATTAGTAATCCTTGAATTAACAGTTGAGAGCTGGTGACTGAACCCTTTTGCCTGAGTATCAGCCACTTCCTGTGTTCTTACTCTAATACACTTACTGTATTTGAGTACAAATACATTTCCTGATAGACATTTCTTAGAATTGTGATTTTTTTTTTCTTTTTACTGTGGCCTGTGGCTTTGAAAGTGTGTGAGTTTTCCAGACATATTCAACACCATCCAGACAGTGCCAACGTGTGTCATGCACACAGTTTCTGGTCATGTAGGGGTTTAAAAAAATTCCTGTTGAGGGAGAAATTAGCTGCCTTGTGGTTAACGGTCCACCTGGGTTGGCCTTCTTTCTCCTTGATGTCTCACATTTGAGTCTCAGTCCTGACAATGTAATTTAATCAGTGGTGACTCCACACTGAAACCTTCAGCCCTGACCTCTTCTCTTGTTTTTCCGACTGCTTCCTTGACCTCTCCATGTGGATGTTTGATGGGCATCTCTCCCTGGACATGTGCAGAACAAGATTCCTGGTGGTCCTCATTGCCTCATCCCAACCTGCACCTGTGTAAGCATCCCATCTGGGTACCTCATGCCTGAGATCCATCGTCATGGTCACTTAGACAGAAGCAAACAAAGACTCCCAGCAAACAAGCCATAACCTCCTCCACAAAATACAAAGCCCCAAATCAACAATTTTGACTACTTGACTCTTCTCTTCCTCAAGCCTCAAGCCCTGTCGATGAGGCCGTTCTTCTTGATGGGTCTATAACCTCCCACTTGGTACCATGGGCTCTAGCCTCAGGATGGGAGTTAATGTCATGGCTTGTTTCAGTATATTTTTCTGCTTCTGCTCCTATCCCCTCCAGTTTGTTCTCAGCACCAGAGCTTGGGTGAACCTTTTAAAACCTGGCTTCCCTGGTGGGTCAAAAGGTAAAGAATCTACTTGCAGTGCAGGAGACCTGGATTCTGTCCTGGGGTCCAGCAGATCCCCTGGAGAAGGGAATGGCAACCTACTCCAGTATTATTGCCTGGAGAATCCCATGAACAGAGGAGCCTGGCGGGCTCCAGTCTGTAGAGCCACAGAGTCGGACATGACTGAGAAACTCTCAATTTTTCTTTAAAACCTGAGTTAGAGCATGTATTTCCTCTGTTGAAAACCCTCCCATGACATGACTGCCGTGTTGCGAACACAGTCGAAACACCTGAAGTTAATCTGTGTTGATCACTTACCACATAGCCCACCCAGCCTGTGCTGAAGTGTGCTGCCTGGTCTCATTTCATCCTGACCTCAATCTCTTATTGTTGCCACTATCTTATACGTAAGAAAACTGAGCTAAACCAGGATGAAACACCTCTCTGAAGATCACTCTGAGAGTGAGTTGGCAGAGCTTGTTTTACACCGAAGCAGTCAGGTTCAGAGCAGGGACAGTAAAAAATTAAGCTCAGTTTTTTTGTCCTGAGTTTTTTTTCTTCTTCTTTCACATGCTGTGGTTGTTATAAACAAGGCCTATCTGATAATCCATTTTTATCAATGAAGAAAGACAGCAGTGATATATGACATATTTTGAAGTGTAACTTTGTGATGAAGATTCTTAGCATCCTGTTTATTTACGAAGTCCTTGGCAGCATCCTGAGTCACTACCTGGTATTTCTCTTGACCCTGATGGCATCAGTGCTTTTCTGGTCTTGCTAAGTTACTACTGCTGGTTCTAACACTCACCTTGCACTTTAGTTCTCATCGGAATCCTGGTATTAAGGTTGACTCTTTCAGAGTCACTATATATATATATATATGTATATATATATATATTTTTTTTTGGCTGCACTGTGTGGCTTAAGGGATCTTCAGCAATCCAAGTGCACTGGACAGCCAGGAAATTCCTTCCCATCCCAGTATTTTTAAAGTCATTATTCATTAAGGTGCGATGTGAGTGTGTAAGTGATGAATGCTATTCTCAAAAAAATTCATGAATAAATTCCATTTTTTATGAGAATTAGCAGGAACTAAAAGAAATGCAATTGTAGATAAAGAACAATTTTAATTCAGTTGGTTAGCATAGTGTTACTGTATTTTATCAGACTAATAATGATGATTGGAATAAAAATCATTATAACCTCACTATTGGCATATAATGAAAAACATTGCTAAAAATGTATCAGCAACTCATTTTTTAAATTTATTTATTTTTAATTGGAGAATGATTGCTTTACAATGTTGGGTTGGTTTCTGCCATGCATCAACATGAGTCAGTCATAGGCATGTGTCCCCTCCCTCTTGAATGGCTCTCCTTCCCCCCTCCCACCCAATCCTATCCCTGTGGTTTGTCACAGAGCACCTATTTACAAATAGATTCATCAGTATCATTTTTCTAGATTCTATATATATGCATTGGTATACAGTATTTGTTTTTTTGTGGGTGAAAAAATTTTAATCACATCCCAATCTTCCATGAAATTTAAGCAAATATAAATATCATCCTCTACTCAGTCCTAATATATTTCTTTTTTTCCAATATCTATTAACATAGCGATGTCTAAATGATTGTCAAAAGGAAACTCATAATGCACAGTGAGACAGACTCCCCTGCCAAGAGCTAAGCCACTCATATATTCTTAAGTCCCTATAGTTTTAGAAACATAAAATTCTGCATAAGTGATTAATATTTCTATTTAAAGTATAATAATCACACATCATGATTTTATTGAATCGAGTACAATGTAAAATTGTCATGATTATCCATCCAAATATACTTTTGAAACTTAATTTTCTTTAGTCTTACCCTGTAGGCTTATCAACTCATGGAGCATGATCACTGGTGCTGAATTATAGAATCAAAGTAATAAAAAGTGAAAGCTTGCCTTGAGGAATTATTTTGAAATTGAGATTTACTCTTGGAAAAATATAAGTTAACCCACCATTCATTATATTATCAAATTATCCTAACATAGTTAAAAGCACATTGATGATTTTTCTTTCCATAGGGATCAGTTCTTTTACATTTATTCCCCATTTATATGACTTTACTCTTTTGTATTGATGTAGGCTTGATAATGGAGGAGACAATGGCACCCCACTCCAGTACTCTTGCCTGGAAAATCCCATGGACGGAGGCGCCTTGTGGGCTGCAGTCCATGGGGTCGCTAAGAGTCGGACACGACTGAGCGACTTCACTTTGACTTTTCACTTTCATGGATTGGAGAAGGAAATGGCAACCCACTCCAGTGTTCTTGCCTGGAGAGTCCCAGGGACGGGGGAGCCTGGTGGGCTGCCATCTATGGGGTCGCACAGAGTCGGACACGACTGAAGCGACTTAGCAGCAGCAGCAGCAGACCATTTTGGGTCACTATTGTAGTGATCAAATAAGCTTTAGGGACATAAAGGCTTGGGTTTAAAGATGGACCTGATGCTTAACTAGTTGTGTTCGCTTTTCTTTTTTTTTTTTTTGTCCAGTTATTGAATCTTCTCGAGCCTGCTCTTTACAGCTTCATGTATGTAAAACATGTGGCATACTTCCTGACACCTCCTATTTTTTTTCTGGATTTATCAAATCTCATCATGGGCTAGAATAAACTTACTGAGATGAAGACTGGGCTGCCCCTATATTCTGTGTTTTTTTTTGCATCCATCACATCAGAGTAGCTAATTCCATAGGAGGGCCACATTCATATCTTTCTTCCTAGTTCTCTCCTATTTGGAAAGCAATATTTGTCATTACTTCTCTCTTTAGCACATTTGTGTCCCAAGCCTTGTGTGCATTTGAGAAGAGTTATAACCAATCAACTCATTTGCTTTACTCACAATTCCTGCTTAGTCTTTTTAACGATTAAAAGTGTTCCCCATGAAAAATGGGCACTTATATTCTAGGAATGAGAGGAAAAGTCTATGAAATCTTGTCCTTTCCTTGTGTAGAAATGTACCTGTATTTAACTTCTATTTTGTTCTTTTTAGCCATTCAAGAAGGATGGTGGTGATGTGGTGACATAAATAACTTTTGTCTGGAATGTTTTTATTTATTGAAAGGCAGGTGTGGAGCAGCTACCAGGTAGATAACATTACACAAAGCCCATGAGAGACAAAAAAGAAATTAAAAATTAAGTAATGTTCATAAATAATCACTCTGAAACAAGTGAGTGATCAAAAACTCAGGTTACCTCCTGGGAAAAGAGGGTTTTATGTGCCTAACAGGATATTTTTCTCTTACCCTAGCAAGAGCTCGTGGTGTCATTTAGCAAATACAATGTTTTGGCTCACTCTTCCTCCTTTTAGGAGATTGCCTTTTTATTGTTACTGTTTTGTTTAAACCATCCTAAAGATTGGTGTAAGAAAAATAAACAAGGCTGCTTTGACAGCTAAAATTTATAAATGTGATGATCTAGAATCATTGCCAAAGTTTCTCCAAACTTATAGAAGCACAGAGGGTAATACTGGTGAGTTTTCATGTTGCTCTTTTAAAAATCTGTCAAGATGAACTATTTTAAAGATCTTCCTTCTGGGAACTCAAGCAGGTACAGTTGAGTGGCCTGATTGTTAAAACAGCCATGTTTCCAAGGCGGCTTAATGTTTCATTTCATTAGGTTTTGTCAAAAGATGTGAAGACCTTAACTATGCTTAGTGACTACAGCAATTATAATCATACTTGGTGTTAAGCATGATATGCTTCTGGAGGGCCATCCTCTCAGGTCAGGGGTTTCAAAATACTCCTTCTTCTGCTGAGGCTCATCTGAACCCTCTCCCCACCCTCTGCCCATGTCCTCCCATTTCCCATTCCAGAGTGTCCACCCTTCTGGGCTGTCCCCTCATCCGTAGTGGCTGCCACAAGCATGGAGGGGTCTTGACCCCCACAGTTTTAGGGTGGCGAGCCTCTGGCCCCTTCAGGACCATACACTTTGCTGACTTTATATCAAGCCCCACTCTCCCATCATCCTCCCTGCAAAATGGCCCTGAATCTCCTCCTCCTCCTACACAGAGGTCCTTGGAGGGCCCCCCAGTACCTACAGAAGTGGTGCAATTTCTCTGGAATTCACTCTTTGGAACATCTCTGGTTTCACAAGATCTAAGAGCAACCTCATTGGAGGTCAACCTTACATCATCACACCCCAAAGTGGGATGAGAACAAAGCCTTGTGTGTTGTCACTGTCCCTGACATCAGGGAAGCAGGCAGATGGGGGATTGGTCCAATAAGGCAACGGACGTGGCAAATAATGTTACACTTGTCCTTGTGTTGGCTTATATGGAGCTGACGCAAAAGAACCACATATATGTTGGTTTGATACTGGACACCCTAAGGTTCATGGAAGAACACTTCTGATGTGGGAAAAAAAGACAAAATGTTAACATTTTCCAAAGACATATATATATAAGAGAGAGAGAGAGAGGCAAATTTATCACAAAGATAATGAACCTGAATTTTCAGAGTCCCTTACTCACCAGTCCCTTGCAAGGTTCTGAATTTAATTTCTCAGTTGTATATTTATAATTTCACATCCTTTTTTTCTCAAAGGAAGATCTGTCTGTGGATCCACCTTATGGTCCTGTGATAAATTCTACGTAGTTCTTTAATGTAACTGTAGTCCAGTGTGAAGAAACACTAAGAAATAAGCTCTGTGATCTGTGGAATCATGTTATCTTATCTCCCAGTTCAGTTCAGTCGCTTAGTCATGTCCAACTCTTTGTGACCCCATGGACTGCAGCATGCCAGGCCTCCCTGTCCATCACCAACACTCAGAGCTTGCTTAAACTCATGTCCATCAAGTCTGTGATACCATCCAACCATCTCATCCTTTGTCTTCCCCTTCTCCTCCCACCTTCAATCTTAATCAGCATCAGAGTCTTTTCCAGCGAGTCGGTTCTTTGCATCAGGTGGCCAAAGTATTGGAGTTTCAGCTTCAGCATCAGTTCTTCCAATGAATATTCAGGACTGATTTCTTTTAGAAGGGACTGGTTGGATCTCCTTGTAGTCTAAGGGACTCTCAAGAGTCTTCTCAACACCACAGTTCAAAAGCATCAGTTCTTTGGTACTCAGCTTTCTTTATAGTCCAACTCTCATATCCATACTTGACTACTGGAAAATCCATAGCTTTGATTGGATGCACCTCTGTTGGCAAAGTAATGTCTCTGCTCTTTAATATGCTATCCAGGTTGGACATAGCTTTTCTTCCAAGGACAAATATCTTTTAATTTCATGGCTTCAGTCACCATCTACAGTGATTTTGGAGCCCAAAAAAGTAAAGTCTGTCACTGTTTCAATTATTTCCCCACTTATTTGCCATGAAGTGATGGGACCGGATGCCATGATCTTAGTTTTTTGAATGTTGAGTTTTTAGCCTACTTTTTCACTCTCCTCTTTCACTTTCAGTAGGCTCTTTAGTTCTTCTTTGCTTTCTACCCTAAGTGTGGTGTCATCTGCATATCTGAGGTTATTGATATTTCTCCCGGCAATCTTGATTCCAGCTTGTGCTTCATCCAGGCAGCATTTCTCATGATGTCCTCTGCATAGAAGTTAAATAAGCAGGGTGACAGTATACAGCTGTTACTGTCACTATTTCTGTTCAGTCCATTTGTCAATAATCTCACAAATCTCCCCAGAATGCTAAAAACATGAAGTGGTTACCTACATAGAAATTTTATTAGATAGGTTGACGGACTGTCCTTTATTACATAGAGATATATTTTAGGATAAAAGCATTTTGTTTTTGAGAATAAGACAGAGTCTTTTAAAATATACAGTGAAGACTTGCCTATAAATGAAAAATGTTCCCCTTTTCACCTATTGCATGTATTATCTATTACATATATTACCTATTGCAGATATATTAGATAGTATTCATATATTACCTATTGCAACCATTAAAATATTTTATTGTAAGATTGTAATTTGGGGACAAAGTTCATTTTTGTAGTGTGATGTTTACAAAGTACCAGAGTCTCAAGCTCTGTTGTCATCATTTAGATCCCCTCAAGAATTGCCGTGTATTTCTGGAAAGAGAATCAGTAGAATTTCTACAAGCCTGTAATTAGCTCAGTGTGTATTATTCACATTGTAGATCAGCCGTTACGTAAGAATCCTTTTTCAGAATCAGGGCTCCTCTGAGGTCTTTGGAAGCAGGGTAACTGCCCAGAGCAGTCAGTCGACTTTCTTCCTTTCCGTGTCACTGTGTGTGTGTGTGTGTGTGTGTGTATTTTTTTTTCCATGTCACTGTATTTTTCATGGAAAGCCCACAATTCCAGATTTGCCCTTGTTTCCCCTCACTGGTGCAAAGTATCAAGAGCTGCTTGTGAGAGGGTATGCTCTGTGCCAGTGGTTATGCACCCACACCCCGCGGTGCCAGGGTGACATCTCGCGGATGCCACACCATTGGGGGATTATATCATGGGGGCTGTTCTCAACTTGAAACAGAATTGCCTTAGTCACTCAGTGAATCACAAAAGGATTTCAGTTATCATTTGACTTCTCATCATGAATGAGCCCCTAACCCATCACCCACGTTCCTCACTCCTGTTGGCTCTACTGACTCATCTTTGCTTCCGTAATCAAAATTAAAGAAAACAATTCCAAACTAGGAATTCTGTAAATGAATTCAGGCATAGGAATACAATAAGAACAATTTTACAGCTTCCAATATGCTTGCTCCTTATATGCATGGGAATCTTCAAGGCTTTAGATAAGATTATTTCTACACTTGAAAATGTAAAATTAAATTTCATTCATTTTTTGCAAGCTAATAATAATAAAGAAAAAAGAAATAGAGGCCTATGTCATGATATAAAGGTCCTTAATGAAATTCCAACTCTAAACTTATATTTGTTCATTTGAGCAGATTATAGAAAGAATATAACAAATGAAATAAATTAACTTATTTATTTGTGGGGAAGCCAAACCTTACCCTAAGTTCTTGATATCATCCAATCATGAGTGTCAGTGTCATAATGTAGAATCATTTAAAAATAAAGGAAAATTTAATATTTTTCGCAAACATTGATAGGTTCGTAAGTGATTTACTGTTTTGAATCAATTCAGATACATAAGTTTAAATCTTATTTATGCCTTTAAAATTATTTATTTTTTTTCACATAATAAAGTACTAACATTATACATGTGTATATGAAGATTCTAAATATTTTCAAATATACTAGAAAGTGATCTGAAATATAGTTTTATTGTTAACATGAAAATTTGAGATATATTTTAATAATTAACTATAATAACTTCCTTATAATTATTTTATTATGAACATTTATGCTTAAAACTGTTAAAGTGCATTATTGTAAAATTAACAATAAAGTGGCAGAAAATCCATTAAGAACAGTATAAGGTAAAGTTTAATATAATGGCGAATGAAATGTATAATTTTTAGGTTACTGTTTTCATCTTCCACAATATTGTATTACATTATTCATTGATACAGTGAGATGCTGCTGCTGCTGCTGCTGCTAAGTCGTTTCAGTCATGTCTGACTCTGTGCGACCCCATAGACGGCAGCCCACCAGGCTCCCCCGTCCCTGGGATTCTCCAGGCAAGAACACTGGAGTGGGTTGCCATTTCCTTCTCCAATGTATGAAAGGGAAAAGTGAAAGTGAAGTCGCTCAGTCGTGTCTGACTCCTAGTGACCCCATGGACTGCAGCCGACCAGGCTCCTCCATCCATGGGATTTTCCAGGCAAGAGTACTGGAGTGGGGTGCCATTGCCTTCTCCGGATACAGTGAGATGAATATTCCTAAAATATTGACTGAGATCAATCACCAAATAAACTATTACAACTTGAAAAATATGTGAGTTACTGTAACATTAGCAAATACTCATTAAGAAATGAATGAAGAAACAGCTTCTGTTGAGAAAGATGTCTGATGTCTTTTCTCCCATTTCCGCACCACCTATTTTCAGTTGCATTTACAACAAAGCTTCAGGCTGCTGCTGCTGCTGCTGCTGCTGCTGCTAAGTTGCTTCAGTCATGTCCGACTCTGTGCGACCCCATAGACGGCACCCTGCTAGGCTCCTCTGTCCCTGGGATTCTCCAGGCAAGGATACTGGAGTGGGTTGCCATTTCCTTCTCCAATGCATGAAAGTGAAAAGTGAAAGTGAAGTCACTTAGTCATGCCTGACTCTTAGCGACCCCATGGACTGCAGCCTACCAGGCACCTCGGTCCATGGGATTTTCCAGGCAAGAGTACTGGAGTGGGGTGCCATTGCCTTCTCCAGGTAAGCTTCAGGCTACTCAGCCCCAAAATGGAATCACACCATGAAATGAAGTGAGAAGGGGTGTGATGGACTTCATTGATCAAATTAAGGCAGCCACAGAAGCTACTTGTGCCTGGTGTCTGTCTCTGCTCTGGACATGGATGCCCATAAGCACCTGTTGGACTTGTGTTGACCTCCTAGACACTATCTGACTTCACCTGTCACCTCCATATGTAGAAAACTCAGGTCTTTTGTGCCTCTGCAGAGGAATACAGTTATCAGTTTGTCTTGAAAACTGACAGATCAAAAGAAGAAAGAAAATTTTAAATCGCCACTAGGTGAGTGAATGAGTGTTAGTTGCTCAGTCCTGTCCGACTCTTGGCAACCCCATGGGCTCCTCTGTCTGTGGAATTCTCTAGGCAAGAATACTGGAGTGGGTTGCTGTTCTCTTCTCCAGAGGATCTTCCCGACCCAAGGATCAAACCTCTGTCTCCTGCATTGCAGGTGGATTCTTTACCGTCTGAACCACTAGGGAAACCCCACTACTAGGTATGCACTACAAAAACAATTGTTTCTAGCAAGGTCTGCTGGCGGATGCTAAATGGATTAGATGAAATTTGGAGGAAAAGCAGGATTTTTGCATAGTGTCAAAGTACTCCCCGCCCCCCACCAAGGTAATTATCAATTATAAGGGAAAACATAGTCACTTTATAGTGGAGAAACCCAGAAGATACCACTTTAACCAAATGATGAATACTAACATCACCAGTAATAAGATATCTGTGTCATGTTTCCCAAAAGGATGGTAATGGGACATATTAAAATCCCATTTACAGGAGCAGGGAATGTGCCTTGCATTACTTTGAGGTTCGTGACTGTCTTCATCAGCTTGGAAATCCCATAGGCTGGATGGATGAAACCATACAAATGAATTTTCTCACAGTTCTGGGGACTGGAAGCCCCAGATCAGGTGCCTGTCGATAAGAGTCCTGGCCTCTTTGTCGGGCTTACTGGTACACAGTATGACAATCTCTAGGTTCATCCATGTTGCTGCAGATGACATTATTTTGGTCTTTGTACGGCTGAGTAGTATTCCATTGTGTGTATATACCACTTCTTCTTTGTCGCTTCCCCTGTCGAGTACATTCAGGTTGCTCCCATGGATTGGCTATTGTGAATAGTGCTGCAGTGGGCTTCCCCGGTGGCGCTAGTGGTGAAGAACCCACCTGCAAATGCAGGAGAGGTAAGAGATGTGGGTTCAATCCTGGAATTGGGAAGATCCCCTGGAGAAGGAAGTGGCAACCCACACCAGTCTTCTTGCCTAGAGAATCACATGGACAGAGGAGCTTGGTGGGCTACAGTCCATGGGGTTGCAAAGAGTTGGACATGACTGGAGCTACTTAGCACATAGCACATAAAGACGTTAATCCTGTCAGGTCAGGGCTGTATCCTATGACTGCTACCTAATTAAAGGTAACTTTATTACCTCCGCAGAGGCCCAGACCTCAGATACGATCACGTTGAGAGCTGGGACTTCAATTTATGACTTTGAGGGACACAGACATTCAATCCATAACATTCCACCCCTAGATACCCCAAGTTCATGTCTTTCTCTCATACGAAATACAATCATTCCATCCCGACAGTCTCAAAAGTCTTCACCTGGACCAGAACCAACTCTAAAGTCTGAAATCCAAAGTCCCATCTGTGAATCACCTGAGTCAGACATGGGTACGAGTCAAAGCATGGTTCATCCTGAGGCAAAATTCCTCTCCAGCTGGAAACCTACCTCTCTCTGATAGATACACTAAAGCTGCCACATCTCAAGTGTTTCCTTGGAGAGGCTGTGAATTTTCCCAACTTCCAAATCTTCCCTTTTGCCTAACATTTCTTTCTTTGGTTTCTCTCTCCTCTCACATTTTGTTATAAGCAGTCAGAAGGATCCAAGCCACACCTTCTTTTCTTAGAAATTTCTTCTGCTGAATATCTAGCCTCATCAACTACAATTTCTACCTTTTCACAAAACACTAGACCATAGCTTCCCGTGTTCTTTGCCACTTTATAACAAGGGCGCTGTTTCCCCAGTTTCCAATAACCTGTACCTCATTTCTGTCTGAGCCCCCAACAAAATGCCCTTTAACTTCCGTATTTCAGCCAACATTCTGTTCTTGATGATTTATGTATCCCCTAAGATGATGAAAGGGCTTCCCTGGTGGCTCAGATGGTAAAAAAAAAAAAAACCTGCCTATAATGCAGGTGACCCAGGTTCAACCCCTGGGTCAGGAAGATCCCCTGAAGAAGGGAATGGCAACCCACTCCAGTATTCTTGCCTGGAGAATCCCATGTACAGAGGAGCCTACAGAATCCCATGTACAGAGGGATCTACAGTCCATGGGATCGCTAAGAGCTGGACACAACTGAGAGACTAACACTTTCACTTTAAGAAGAAAGCTTTCCTTCTAACTCTTCTCTTCTCTTCCTGAGCTCCCACCAGAATTGCCATCAGCACCTGTAGTTGTACCAGTGATCCACTGATGGCCATCATGAACTTCTCTGGCCTGTACCCCAAAATTATTCTAGCTGCTACCTGTCACCCAGGTCCAAAGCTGCTTCCACATATTTTGGTATTTGTTACACCAGCACCTAATTCTGGGCTCTGAAATCTGTCTTAGCTTTTATTTCCCTTTGTAAAGACCCTGTCTGCAAATAGTCTCATTTGGGACTGGGGCTTCAACAGAGGAGTTTTAGGGGGACACAGCTTTCAGCCCCTACGAGTGGACCGTGTTTATGCTGAGAAAGCTGAGTGAGTCAGTTTCCAAGAGGAGGAGGGATGCTGTTGAGATTCAAGCGGAATCCACAGTGAGGGCTTGCAGAGCTGTGTTGAGACTTAAGATTTGTTTATTGTCAGAATACGGTTTCTCATAGTTTCGTTACCAGCATTTAGATAAAATCCCAGTAACTGGGATTACTCAGCTGGTCTTGAACCTTAGGGCCAAGCCACATACCTTTGTGTTCCTGAGTTTTGTTTTCTCGAGAGAAAAGATAATGACGGTGAACACATGTTTATTCATCACTTTAAAATTGGCTGCCTCTTGGGTTTAAATTTTTTAATATTATTTACTCAAGAAATAGCATCAATTTTATACAATATATAGTATTTTCCCCTTAATACATAGCAAAGTATATTAGGAGTATCAAAGTAACCATGACAACCAGCTTCCTTACAATCCAGTTCATGATGGCAGAGCACACAAGCATGCAGATCCTTAGCAGGAAATATTTCTTTGTGGTGACATATAAATATACAGAGAGAGATATACATAGGTATATACATTCTAAAAAGTGTTAACATATGTATATAGACATATATAGTAATTTTTTTAACAGAAGATAGACAAAAGATTTCCTATGAATGTATCACAGGTTTTGTCATGAATAAGCAGCCTAGCATCTTTAGAAATAAAAAGTATAAGAGGCTTGTGTCAGAAGCCCCGCATCCTAGGTCAGTCTTTGGCACTGTGTGGCTGCACAGTCAACCATCTGACGACCACCTGGGGCTTCAGTTTCCTCATCTGAGAAGAACAGTAGTCGTTTGTCAGAGCTGAAAGAATTTGGCCGAAAAAGGACTTTGTAAGCTCTACATTTATTCCCCTCACTATTTCACTTTTGTAAGGGTGATTATTCTCTAATATTTATCACTTTTATGTTTCATAATTAAGGCTGATAGTGAAAGTCTTAGGAATTGATATCAGTATTACCATTAAAAAAGTCATAGAAGTAAGGAAAAGCACTTGTGAAAAGGTGCAGTGATTTGTAGATACTGTGCACGAAGGAGAAGCAAGTGGATAATCCAGTCCTTGTCTCCAAGCTACCTTGAAAACTCCTCCAGAGCGTGGGTAATGATGAGCAGAATGGCAAAGCTGGGTGTGAGTTAGTGAGGCAGATTAAAGGAGACAACGTTGCCACAGTGAGAGTCCTGCCAAATAGAACTGACTTCCCTCTGGGAGGCTATGGACCCCACTTGTGGCAGCTGCTCCCCTGGCTGGGGACCCTCGACCTCGCCCTGGAGTCAGGGACCTGGTTCCCCAGACCCGGGGCTCCCTCTGGGCTTGGGGTTCTGTGCCTCTCTGTGAATCTCCAGCACTGGGTTTGTGAGCAAGAGGCCTTCTGATTGTCCTGGTGAAGACTGTTGACCTACAGAAAAACAAACCAACATGGAAGGTCACACAGAATACACAACCCAGCAAGTGTATTCCTTTCCTTCAAGAGTCAAGTGTTCCATTTTTCTTTTAAAATGTTGGAAAGAATGTACTCAATGATTACAGTCAGTGGTAAAGCCTACTTATTTCTAAGGTTGTATTCATTTGAAGTGGTTAGGTTGGGGGAGAAGACAAGGAAAGGGGATGGAGTAAGAAGTGGGGAAAGGGCTGGGGAGGGGAGGAGTGAAGGCAGGTGAGGGTCCAGCCTGGAGGAGCAGAGGGGAGGGGAGGAAGCCAAGGACGAGGAGGGAGACTTTTGTAGGACACACACAGCTATCCCTTTATACTATGGAAATCAGCATTGCCAGCCTTTATCTCCTACCTTTGAAAGTGATTGAGCTGGATAAGTACGCCCTCCAGATATTCAGCTTTCTGATTCCTTTCATTTGGTGGAGCAGTAATTTGAAAGGGCCGCCAAAGTAGCCACTGGATGTTGTTTTCTGGACAGCAGAAGCCGGGACAAAGCATTTCATCTGTATGAAAGCCAACCAGATGGTCATAAGCCAGTTCTCCACTTCAACTCTAGGAAGAGCTTAACATGACTCAGCTTTTTATTTCTAGAACTTGGACCAGTCGTCCTACAATATGTTTACATGACAGGGATTGACAAATTGTTAATTGTATTCCAATGAAAAATGAAAGCGTTAGTCGCTCCGTCTTGTCCGACTCTTTGTGACCCGTGGACTGTAGCCCAACAGGCTTCTCTGTCCATGGGATTCTCCAGGCAAAACAACTAGAGTGGGGAGCCATTCCCTTCTCCAGGGGAACCTTCCTGACCCAGGGCTTGAACCAGGTCGCCTACATTGCAGGCAGATTCTTTACCTTCTGAGCCACCACAGAAGCCGCATTCTTATAAGCTGTCTTTAAAGATTTGAGCATTGAAATGATGCAATGAATAGTAAGTGTCCCTCAGATTCTTTTTAGAAACAAGGAAAGGAAAATCTATCTATCTATGTATCTAGCTAGCTAGCTGTATTTACTATCTGTCTATTTATGTAACTGGGCTGCCCTTGTAGCTCCGCTGGTAAAGAATCCGCCTGCAATACCAGAGACCTGTGTTCAATCTCTGGGTTGGGAAGATCCCGTGGAGAACGGCCTGGCAACCAACTCCAGTATTCTTGCCTGGAGAATCCGCATGGACAGAGGAGCCTGGCAGGCTACAGTCCATGGGGTGCAAAGAGTCAGACACAACTGAGCTACCTAGCACAGCATAACATTTATGTAACTATTTACATCTATCTCTACTTATTTACAGACATCTATCTATTTATAAGGACTTCCCTGGTGGCTCAGACGATAAAGCGTCTGTCTACAATGCAGGAGACCCGGGTTCGATCTATTTATATCTATATTTACATCCTTATCTTTATCGATTTGTATTTTAGTATCAGTCTACTATCTATCTGTCATCTCCAGTGTTCTCTTTCGCTTTTTAGGAGAGATTATTTTCTACCTTCCCAAGGCCTTGATAATAATTAGAGATACATTTTTTAATCGGTTGGGTTGGAGGATAGATTCAAGAGATGCTAAACAGAGGTCCTTAAAAAGGTAGGGAGTAGGTGTGGCCAATTGCCCTTTGACAATCTAAGTAAGGCTTTGCTGTCAACTGTTCCTAGTTCTCTGCTTTGAAGTATCACTCTGTGTGTTTTATTGATCAGTGAGTAAATATATGTGTGACCATAATTGGACAGGTGCTACCTCAAGTTTTACTTAAAGTGATGTTACATAGAGACTATTTTGAAGAAAGTTCTTTTCTGTGGTGTACTTTATATCTTTTGCTATGAAAGGTACTGTAGTTTAATTCTTAAAAAAAAAAAATGCAGTAGTAATTTTTTGCTTTGCTCAGATCTTTCTGGGACAAAAACCCAAACCAAACAAACCTTTTTCTCTGTTTATATTTCCCAGAAGTCATTATATATTGGTGCCTGAGAACCCCTTGATTTTTAGCAGTAAATATCCAAAAGACTGCTAAGGACACATAAAGCTTGGCTAGGAACTTAAATCTGTTAAATTTTCAAGTTAATTATACTTCCTATCCAAGGACATTGCAACAAATGATTAAATTATCATCTGGTGCACTTAAAAGTTGTATTCTCAGGGAGAGTTGGAGAAAGAGCTCTAAGTTCTGTGGATTTATCCTAGAGTTGGGGTAATATTTAGGTTAAAACTCCATGCCTCCTGCTGTGCTGTGGAAAGTCAGCCTTGCCTGTGGGCCACTGATTTAGCCCTGATTCAGGCCCTCTCGCCCTGCACTTGGTCCTCCAGCCTTGTCTCCCACATGGACAGGCAGCAGCCATCTGATGCCGACCATCAGCAGTTCAGACGGAGTGACTGGACGGTGGTGAGACTTGCCAGTGAGGTAACGACTGAACTTTCCTGGCAGTTTCTGAAGGTCTGTGTCACACATTTCCAGAATGACCCCCTGTGACACTCTGCCTTTGTGGAATTTATGTCCTGTGTTCCATCGTAGATTCTTTTAAACTAAGCCTTAGGGTTTTATATTCCTGTTGCCTCATACTGTCAATTTTTAGGGTGGTGATTTTATGAGATGAGATCCATGGCTTTGAAGAATCGATCCACTTTGGAATTGAGGGAGTGAATCACTGGACAGTCTAACTTAGTCTACTCAGGTAATCTTTCCTTTGTTTTTAAAATATATCCAGTTCTGAACCTTGTACTGATTTTGAAATTGTGTTGCTCCTTATATAATGGTTTACATAAATTCAGAGCTTCTTGTCCCTGCAGCTGCTCTAATAGATGTGATTTTACTACCTCGTACAAAGATCTTCTGACTTTGGGGGTTACTCATGGGAGCTGAGTAACCTGCCTTGAGTTAGTCCATCCCATTTAGTTTTCAGGGAAGGGGTTAGTTACTCCCTGCCCTTCTCTTGAGCACAGAGACATCTCTGAGCATATGAACTAGGAATAGGAGACGAGTGTGAGGATGCACTTCATCCAAAACATGGAAAAGTGTTGCTCTTTTTTCCTGGATTGTTGAAATATTGTTGTGTTTCCCTGCCCCCCCCCATGAAGTAATGGAATAAAGGCCCCATTATAAAATATTTCACTCTATCATAAACTCAATTACACTGAGTCAGTGTGGAGTCATAGATGACGTAGGAGAAACAGCATAGTTCTGTTTTCTGCCAAGTCCAAGAAGCAGGTGGGTAGCCATTGTTGTTCAGTCGCTCTGTCCTGTCTGACTCTTTGTGACCCCATGGACTGCAGCACCCCCTGTCCTTCACTGTTTCCTGGAGTTTGCTCAAACTCATGTCCATTTAGTGGGTGATGCCATCCAACTCGGAGAAGGCAATGGCACCCCACTCCAGTACTTTTGCCTGGAAAATCCCATGGACAGAGGAGCCTGGTTGGCTGCAGTCCATGGGGTCGCTAGAGTCAGACACGACTGAGCGACTTCACTTTCACTTTTCACTTTCATGCATTGGAGAAGGAAATGGCAACCCACTCCAGTGTTCTTGCCTGGAGAATCCCAGGGACGGGAAGCCTGATGGGCTGCTGTCTATGGGGTCTCACAGAGTCGGACACGACTAAAGCGACGCAGCAGCAGCAGCAGCAGCAGCAGCCATCCAACTATCTTATCCCCTGTTACCCGCTTCTCCTCCTGTCTTGAGTCTTTCCCCAAATCAGTCTTTTCCAGTAAGTCCGCATTTTGCCTCAGGTGGCCAAAGTATTGGAGCTTCAGCTTCAGCGTTAGTCCTTCCAGTGAACACTGAGCGTTGATTTCCTTTAGGATTGACTGGTTTGATCTCCTTGCAGTCCAAGGGACTCTCAAAATTCTTCTCCAACACCACAGTTCAAAAGCATCAGCTCTTCAGCACTCAGCCTTCTTTATGGTCCAACTCTCACATCCGTACAGGACTACTGGGGAAAAAAAGCATAGTTTTGACCATATAGGCCTTTGTCAGCAAACTGATGTCTCTGCCTTTTAATACACTCTCTAGTATATTATATAGTATTTTATATATGTGTATGTGTGTGTATATATATATATATATATATACTACATAAACCATATATATATATAGTATAGTATATAGTATAATATGGGCTTCCCTGGTGGCTCATATAGTAAAGAATCCACCTGCAGTGCAGGAGACCCAGGTTGGATCCCTGGATTGGGAAGGTCCCTTGAGGAAGGGAATGGCTACCCACTCCAATATTCTTGCCTAAGAAATCCCATGGACAGAGAATCCAGGTGAGCTACAGTCCATGGGATCGTAAAGTCGGACACACCTGAGCAACTAAGTACACATATAGTCTCCAGGGTAGCCATATCCGTAGTTTGCAAAGTGAATTTCTGGAGTAAGATTTTAGAGTAGAACAGAATATAAGGATTTCTGTTTGGACGTGATAGAAAATAAGACTCTGATCATTAGAAATAAATTTTACTATTTTTTTTTTCTACTGCAGTTCTGTCATTAATGATCCAGCATGACTTTTTAAAAAAAAATTCTATCACTCATTTTTTCCTTAGTATCTTGTTTTTGTTTTTTCCCATAAATTTGACATTTTCTTTAAAATCTTGGTAAAATCTTTCTTACACTGACTTTATCCTGATTGGTCATCAAATTCTGATTTTCAAATCCTCTTTTTTATTTGGAGATGAAATTGATATGTCCAAATCTTTCACTTTGTTTTCATTCAAAAGCCTGGTATGGAATACATAGAACTGCATGTCAGGAGATGTTGTTGACCTAAATCCAAAGCAATTTTTTGGATACCAGAGTGTAGTTAGGTCTTGGGTACAATTGCTTTTCGGTTAGTATTTTCTGTTTTCAGCTTTGTTTTTGGTTTGATTTGTGTATGTGTCTGTGTGTGGACGTGTGTGTGTGTGTGTGTCTGTTTCCACAACAAGCTCTGAAATGTTTAAGGCTTATCTCCTTCAGCTTCTAAATCAAATTAGTTCAGTATTGTAGTCTCAGTTCCTTTTGTCTCCTAACAACTGCTCACCCAAAACCTGGTTCATGGGGTCAGATGCACACCCGTCACACTAGTCTCTGAAGTCTCCATGGCCCCACTCCCAAGCTGTGGCATGTGACAGCCTGGGGGGTTGCTCACTTTGGGCCCATCAGCAGCCGACTTGCATGCCAGCCCTTCCAGGCTCTGCCCTCCAGAAACACCAGCACCAGCCTTAGGTTTAAGATCACCTGAAGAGAGGAGCTCCAGGGATGGAGCAGGTGGGATGGTTCCCAGAGAAATGGGGAACCTCAGGAATGGGGATGTTAGGATAGCATAAAATAATTTTTTCGACAGGGAGGCATCTTGTAGTAAAGATTCCTAGCTATTTGGCACACCACAAACTTTTCTAAACTACTTAAATTTATCTTGGAATGTGATCCATTTGTGATGTCACAGAGAATAAAATGTATCTGGCAGGAACATTTTACTGAAGTTGTTTTCCCTGGACTAAACCTTATCTTGTCTTTGAAGCACTTTCTAATGGCTTTGCTCTGAAGATGGTGCATTTCAGAGTAAGGTTTAGGGAAGGGACCAGCTTTTAACCACAGTTTGTATCTATGACACCTGGCATAATAACTAGGGAACTCAAGTGAAGACCACATTTATTCTGGACATCCATCATATGCAAAACACAGTGAGTGCCTCGGAGCGACTTGTTGCCTTGCTGTAACGCTACTGAACTGTTCATCAGACATGAACACATGAAGTGGGAGGGGTAGCCTTGCTTTGTCCTTTTCATTTTTCATTATGTTGATGGAGACCACATGTCTTCTTTAGGTGATGTTTTTCCGGGTGGTTAGTAATGACTGCCATTATCGTCTGTGATAGGGCAGTACTCAGATAGCAGCTCCTCTGTGTGTAATCAGATGAACCAGATATTATGTTTGGCTTTGTTTATGGAAAAAAAAAGACTTGATGAAATTGTGGTTTGAGGCCTATTAGCAAAAAGGATCAGTGGTTTCTTGGAATTACAATTTGAATTTTTGAGAAAAACAGAAGAAAGTGTCTCCCTATGGGATTGAATTGGTCTGTGTCATTGCTTCTCTGGCTGAAGTCTGTGGATTCTATCAGAAAAGTCACTGGAATAAGAAATGACCCTGTAAAAGGGCATTAAGCAATGGCAAGAAAAAGATAAAGATGATGATAACACCATTAACTCAACCCCAAAAGAGCACCATGTTAAGTGCTTTAAAAGTACCATCATACTGAATTTTGTCAACCCTGTGTCCTCATCCTCATTTCACAGATGGAGAAATTGAGAACTAGAGAAATTAAGATACTTTCTCAAGGGCATTAGTGGGGGCATCAGGATTCAAATCAGCCTGACCCCAGGGCTGTGCTCCTAAAGCCACATTGCTGCACATTACACGTAAAATCTTGTATTAATCGCACCCCCAAATGCATTCC
The DNA here is from genome assembly GCF_019923935.1 of Bubalus bubalis. Taxonomy (NCBI): domain Eukaryota; kingdom Metazoa; phylum Chordata; class Mammalia; order Artiodactyla; family Bovidae; genus Bubalus; species Bubalus bubalis. The sequence goes on along the minus strand of NC_059166.1, from coordinate 92,072,513 downwards.
ATTAAGAAATAAAAAAGTGGGGGAGAGAAGGAGTGGGAGGTTGGGAATAGCAGATGCAAACTTTTATATATAGAATGGGTAAACAATGAAGTCCTACGTACAGCACGGGGAACTATGTTCAGTATACTGGGATATACCATAATGGAAAAGAATATAAAAATAAACAATGTATATATTAATATATGTATAATTGAGTCACTTTGCTATACAGCAGGAATTAATACAGCATTGTAAACCAACTACACTTCAATAAAAAGAAAAGAAAGAAAAAAGTGACACTGCTTATAATGTGTGTGTATATTTTTAATAAAAATTACATTATTCTTATTATTTATCTGGAAAACTTCATTGCATTAATTTGCTAGAAGACTGAAATAAAACTTGGCATTTTCTTAGCATGTGTGTGTGATGCTACAGTAAGTGTTAGGATGTCTTTGGAACAACTATTAATTTGCAAGGTCTTTTTTTTAATTGATGTGTGCTATTAAGTAATTATTTTTCTCCCATTTTGGGTATGTTCCACATTTGATCTTCGACTGCTTTCAGGAAGTGACACAATATAATACTTAATTCCGTCTTTATTCCACTTCATTCCAAAAACAAAAACAAAAAAGAAATGCAAAGCCCTTCTTTTATCCTATGAAAAAGGCCAATAAAAGGAGAGAATCACCCAAGGCAATTTTTTTCAAAATTGGCAGGAAATTTTATTGATAAAACTATAGAAACCAACTTGAGATTTACATACAAGGATTTCAAAACTTGTTTTTCTAATGCAGTCTCACTCCAGAATTCACTGAACCCCACAAGGTAAGCTTGCAGTGAATATTTGTTTTGGAATATCATGACGACGACAGGCAAGAATGTTCCACGTAGGGTATTGAGATATAATTCACATACCCACACGGTTCATCCCTTTAAAGTATAAAATTCAGTGGTTTTTAGGATATGCACAGAGTTGTACAACCATCATCACTATGTAAATCCATAACATTCTTTTCATTCCAAAAGGAAACCTCATACACATTTGCAGTCACTCCCCACCCCTCCCACCACCGCCGCTGCCTTAGGCCACCTCTAATCTAGTTTCTCTCTGTAGGGATTTGCCTGTCATGGCCATTTATTAACATGATAAATGGAATAATGTAATATGTGGCCTTTTGGGTCTGGCTTCTTTACTTGACATACTGTCTTCAAGGTCCACCTGTGGTGCAGCATGATTAGTGTTTACGTGATTCCTTTTTGTTGCCAAATAATATTCCACTGTATGGATAGATATTTTATTGATCTGTTAGTTAACTGATGTATGTTTGGGTCATACATATTTTTCATACTAAAAATCTGAAGATTAGGAGCAAGAATGCAATCCATGCTAATTTGCAACTGGAGGACAATACCATTCTTGCCTTTGCTTATGAAAAGAATATACCTTTAGAAAGAAAAACCCTGACTTCCATTATTTAGGCAAAAGAGAACGGGAGAATTTGTTTTCTTATGAAAATGGCTTCACAAATTAGTTTTGTTTTTCCTTCCTTTGCCTGACATTTGATAGTATAAATTCATTGGTTGTAAACCACACCCCGCAAAAAAATCCACATTAACTCAAATATAAGAGGAAATACCTCTTTTAATTGTTGTGTACCAAATTAAGCCCGAAAATAATCAATGTAGTATTATGAAACCAAGAGTAGAAATTAGCATTATGTTTCCCTCATTGTCTTTGTTGGATTTTTCCCAGATAACCCAAAAGGAAACATAAATTTCAATTTATGTGAGTTTCGTGATCTGATACTTTAAGTGGGTGCTTAGCGAGTGGCAATAGAAGAAAGAGTTCTAGGCTACAATTACTTACTGCAAATCACAAGCTTCTAAAAATACTCTTACTAATTGTGTACCAAAGAGCTTGAGTAAAAAAACGTGGAGTGGTGCTCATCTCCTTACTTGCTTCTGTAGCCCACAATGCACACGGAGTGCCCTGTGTGGTTATTAGGGCTCGCAGAGAACACACGGGTCCTGCGTATTTGGGAAACCCCAGCACGAAGGGTGAGAAGCAGGCATGAGGGCTTGCTGGGCGATTGCGCCCAGAGGACATCATGGTCCAAACTTCTAGCTCTGCTCTGGTTCTCTGATTATTTCTGGTTTACGAACCAGGACATGGATTCTTTTCCTTTTGATCCCAACCCCCAATCCTCTTGGTTTCTTCCATCCACTCACCTTCCTTAAGAAGCCCTCGCCACTCTCTGCTGTGACAGCCCCTCCCTCATCCCTTGCCCCCTCAGTGCCCCAGCCCCCAAAGTACTGCCCATACACTCCTCCCGCTTTACCTTTTTTTATTAAATTGTCTGTCTTCTTTAAGGAACCAAGAAGATAAGCTGTTTGAACTGATTCCCACGGAGAGTGAATGACCCCTGGTACCTCTGACTTTGCTATAAGGAAGGAGATGGAGTGGGAAGTGCTTCTGAGCTCCGGTGATTCTTTAATTGGTGGAATACCAAGGTGGAGAGGGCAAAAGGACTTTGTGGGGAAGATACCTCGGCTAATGTCTCACACTCGCCAAAGAGAAAGGAGGGGAAGCGAGAGGCCACGCCCCAGCTTCTGTCCAGACAGAAGGAGCTGACGGCTGCCCCACGTCTACCTGCGTCCCCACCAAGTGTGAACCCCCACCAGGGACTGCTCTGTCCCCAACCACACCTGACTGCAGACCTCAGAGTGTCCACCTGGACCTGATGCAGCAGATGGAAAAGGCTTGCTTCTCCAAGTTTGATTTGATTTGCTTTCCATTCTACAACCAGGTCTGCAGGGCGTCTTTATCACTGCTCCATTAGCAGGGATATTAAGAGCAATTAGCAGTCACACAGATGGTAAGAGCTGAAACCAGCCCTCATGCTGAAGGGCCTGAGCTGGGAAGCCAAGCCTTCCCCTTCAGACCTTTGGGTGCTCAGCAAAACCCCATCATGAGAGACCTGTGATTAGAGGAGGAGACACCCCCACACACCCAATCCACTGCTGGAGTCTGGGTTCCAGGGGAACCTTGACTCAAGCTTCCAGTGAGACACACCCCGCTTTCCTCTCCCCTGGATCATCTTAACAGGGCTTGGCTGTCTTTGACCTGTTTCCAGTTTGTGTAGCTGCTCATCAGTTAAGTGACAATCATGATGAGCTGAATGGTCATGTTAAAATGTACAGATTTACATTGCCTGGAGCTCAGGTTTGTAATTGTTCTTAACAATTCTCTCTCTCTCTCTCTTTTTTTTAACATGTCCACTTAAGTCATCACTTTCTGTCCTCAGAGGAAACCTTACCTGTAGGGCAGCTTTTAGCACTTTTATTTTACTGATACTGAAACTGAGGCTTAGGGAGTTTATAGCGACCTGTACAGTGGATATCAACACAAAGGCTTCTGACGTCATCTCCTGCAAGTCTTCTCTGCCCACTGGTTCTCCCAGCCACCACCTCCCAGCCTGTTCCGGACCAGGGTCATCGCATGTGACCTCTCAGGCTCTCTGCTCTGTCAGGTACAGGAACTCCTGTTTTGCACCAGCAGAGACTACATGCTCCCCCCTACCCCGCCCCCGACACCTGGAGTCCCTGACAGAGGATACCCTAGCCTCTCACCCACTCCTGCACTCCGTGGAGCGAGAGGCTGCAGTGACCAAGCATTTAGGTTCCTTCCCAAGGTGTTACTTAACTGTGTTCCTGGTAAACTCTGTCCACTCTGACAGATAGTGAAAGTTTCCAAAAACTTTCATCCCTGCCTTATACAGACCAGCCTCTGCCCCATACACAGCCCCAGGGCATTATTATCAGAGCCCAGACACTGCTCTGTTCCTCCTCTACATGGCACTTTAAAAACATTTCCCTTTGGGCTGCATTTCTTGGCATAGACTTTGTCCCTCCTCCATTCTGATTGTTTATACATCAGGCCCAAACCAAATAAACACCCAGCATGAAAAAGAAAACGGGGCAAGAGAAAAAGTTTCAGAAATAACATCAAGAATGTCTTTTAGGGACTTCCTCGTGGTCCAGTGGTTAAGAGTCTGCCTGCCAGTGCAGGGGACGTGGGTTCGATCCCTGGTCCAGGAAGGTTCCACGTGCCGCAGGGCAGCTAACCCTGTGTGCTACAACTCCTGAGCCAGCGCTGTAGAGCTGGTGCTCTGCAACAAGGAGAAGCCACCACATTGAGAAGCCTGAGCACCCCAATGAAGAGAAGCCCCCACTCACAGCAACTAGAGAAAGTCCATGCACCGCAATGAGGACCTAATGCAGTCAAAATAAATACATAAGAACTACTTTGCAGAGCACAGAACCTTCCTTGGGTCATTCAGGACCTCCCGGGTAACTTGGGCCATGAAGGTGACTCTTTTAAGAGTTTTCTGTCATCTCCATTGTCCAAGTCCAGACTGGGACCTGAGGGTTTACTCCAGCATTTCTTTCTGTCTATACGTCATCATTTGTTCTTTGTACCATGTCTGGCCTGGGAGCACAGGTAAAGATACTGGCAGAGTAACACTTGAAAGAAGTGACAAGATCCCTGTGACAGTGTGAAGTCTTTCCCACAATTAAATGTAAGAGGGTCATAGTGTCAGATCACGTGTCATCAATTTTCCCTGTTATTGTGCTTAGTCGCTCGGTCGTGTCTGACTCTTTGCAACCCCATGGACTGTAGCCTGCCAGGCTCCTCTGTCCATGGGAATTCTCCAGACAAGAATACTGGAGTGGGTTGCCCTGCCCTTCTCCAGGGGTCTTCCTGACCCAGGAATTGAGCCAGGGTCTCCTGCATTGCAGGGCGATTCTTCACCAGCTGAGCTACCAGGGAAGCTCCTGATCATACATAGCTCACTTATTTCAGTAGTTTTTCATTTTTCACACCTTCTTTTACTGAAAACACGTCCCTTAAAAGTTTTTTCCACATTATGTTCCTTTTCTTGTTAACAAATTTGTAACAGAATACAGTCTTATTTGACCTCTAGTAAATCTAAGTAGATCTATAATCCCTGTCATTAGATCTTTTAAAATTATGGTTGATTTTCAGCAACATTCAATACACTTGAAGTTTCCGGATAAGTTATCTGGAATAGGTGAGATATAATCGTATGCAACAAGTAAAATACAAGAGTTTTTCAGAACACGCTTAGTGTCATTCTTCAAACACTATTAAAATTGCATCATATTTATCTATTAAAATATTTACATTTTATGATAGTTATCCATCTGTTGCTTCAGTGGTATACAGCAATGAAAAAATTCTATGATTGAAAAAAGTGAGCTTTTAAAAATTTTAATCTCTTGGCATATCTTCTCATTGTCCTTGACTTGCCAAAAATATAAGGTTACTGAATACTATCACCTCCAGAAATATTTCATGTCAAAACAGGGCACGCATAAAGTGAAAACTGTTCTTTAGAGTGAGAGAAACCTTACAGCAATGGAAACAATTGAAGGGTTTGACTGTTAAAAATGTCTCATTAAGTCATTATACATCTTTCGCTCATTCAAGCTTCTTGAAGCCAGAACTGAATTTACTGATGGTCTGTCAAGGGTTAATTCTGAGGTTTGAAGGCTAGAGGCGGCCCCTGGGGCCCTCTGGTTGGAATAGAAACCCTGCAAATGTGTGGTGCTCTCTGATGTCAGTGGTTGTAGCAGAACGAGTGGGCCCGAGACAGGGAGGCAGTGCCCCTCAAGTCCACTCCACCACGAATGGAGTCGGCCTTCACACGGGAAAAGTGGAACAGCAGAAAGAGATGGTCTTCAGTCTCAGGGGGCATCCCTAAGCTTGTCCTGGCCTCTCACAGCTGTAATGGTTTGTTCCAAGGGAGGCCAGGTGCAAGCTCTGAGCATCCACTCAGAAAGATGGCAGCATCCCAGTGGGTGACGGTTCCAGAGCAGCATCTTTGACAGCAGAGTCAAACACTCTGGGACGGGTCCATACCTCGGGATTCCAGTCTCATCAGAGAGAGAAGCTTCAGAGGTGCTGACTTTACAGCAGCTGAGTTGTGTTCAAATAAGAATGCAAAGACTCTGTATATATTCATGTAGGCAAGAATACTGGAGTGGGTCGCCATTTCCTTCCCCAGAGGATCTTCCCAACCTGGGGGTCGAACCCGGATCTCCTGCACTGCAAGCAGAATCTTTACTGACTGAGCTACCAGGGAAGCCCTCCATGTTTATGAAGTATTAAGCAAACTATTTATCTCTGCTTATTATATTGATTTTTTGTAATTAATGTTGTTGAGGTAAAGTTTACATACAAGAAATGCACTACAGTTCAATGATATTACATAGAGTTTTTAAGTAGTTTAATTATATTTAGTTATTTTAGTTGAAAACAGCCTTTTTTTTTTCACAATGAATACTGCTTTATTCTCTGTGGATTATTTTATTTTACACTGAAGTATAGTTTATTTACAATTTTATGTTATCTTCAGGTGTACAGCAAAGTGATTCAGTTTTGCATCAATGTATATCCATTTTTTTTAGATCCTTTTTCCATATAGGTCATTACAAAATATTGAGTAGAGTTCCCTGTGCTCTACAGTAGGTCGTTGTTAATGGTCTGTTTTATATATAGTAGTGTGTGTATGTTAATCCCAAAGTCCTAATTTATCCCTCCCCACACATTTCCCCCTTTGGTAAACATAGTTTGGAAAACAACCGTCTTTGGTTCAACTTCAGTGCTGAAGGAAAAATGAAAAACAGCCAAACCCAGAACTAAGTTGACAGTATCTGATTCAGTAACTGATTTAGCTTTAATTTCAAGAGTTACTAAAGAGTTAAAGAGTACAAGATTAAATTTGTAACATGGGATTTCAAAATTTAGCTGGAATATCTTGCAAAAGTGGGAAAACATGCTTTTTCTATGGACTCTTTTTGCTTCACAGACATACCTAGCCACACTCTTATGTGCAATAGTATGGTTTCATCATACTCTTACTTACAGTTGCTTCTCTAAAATTTTGACCTCCTTCCAAGTCTCTGTGCTTTAGTTCCTGTTTGTTCCTTGCCTTACCTTCCTGCTTAACTGTGTTTCATGAACTAGGCTTGCAGACAGAGATGGTGGACAAAGCATAAGTAAAATAGCTTGTCATACATAGTTGCATTGAGTCAACTTAAACAACGTAAAAAGTTGATGTTAGCAATGACCAGGGCATCTCCCTGTTGCCAAAAGTGCCTAACAGCCTGATAGCTTAGATTTCTTAGGCCAGTGGTTCCCAACCTTTGTGGCACTAGGGCCCAATTTCGTGGAAGGCAACTGCTCACCTCCTGCTGTATGTGTGGCCCAGTTCTTAACAGGTCATAGAAGGAAACAGCCCAGGGCCCAGGGGCTGGGGACCCCTGTCTTAAGCCACAGTAGTAGAAGTGTATTATTATTATTACTATTGTTATTTTTATTTTGCAGTTCTTTTCATCTTGACTCATAGGAAAATGTCAATGTACAGTATAATGAAGTATCATTTAGAGTACTGTATATAAGTTATATACATGAGGAGGCTTCAAAGAGTGAAAATTACATTTACATTTATCCCTTATTTTTCCTTAGAAATAGATTAACAATTGTTATATATCAGATAATGACTCAAAAGTATTCAAAATTATTAGCTGTTCTATCACTGAATTTATAAGTCTAAACTAATAACAGGCAGCAAATTGGCTTTGGTTCTTCACATAGGTTCTTAGGAGCTTGAACTCAAATTTAGAAAGATCAGTGAATTCAAAATTGGTACAGATTCAGAGTATTTTACATACTATGTCCGAATTGAATATTTATTCCTTTTACCTGTCTCTCTGTTTGCCTCAGACTTATGTCAATTATATGGTTTCTCTCTGTAGTTTCAATAAAGAGATTTCAAGTTGGATTGTATAGTTCTCTTTTTGCAAGTATTGTTTAGAAGCCAATGTCCGAAACCTGTGATTTATGAAATATTTGTGAACAAAACTCCCAATGTCTTTGGAATGATCCAAATGAAAGAGGGGCTTGTGCTGAGCGATTTGCCAGCTTGAGACCTGCCTTTCACAATTGCTCTGCAGTTGACCCTTCTGTCTTACTTTGCATCACCAGATGAAAATAAGGTTTCCTTTCAAGTGAGGTTGCTAAGGGCAACGGGTACTGACGCCAAAAGATGAACACTCTACCTCTTTAGTATAAAGCCTACTTTGTGAGCTAAATAAAGAACCAAATTGCAGGGAAAGCAGTCGCATAAATGTGAAATATGAGGAAAGGAATATAATCAGGAATTTGAGAGTTGTGAAAATCAGCAAGAGAAATCCTATCAGTGCTTTCTTGCTCACTGCCTGGCATTTTGGACAGATGTCCTCTCTCCTGGGCACTCTGCATTCTCTCCCTCATAGCAGAAAATCTGCATCCTTTCCTGGGTCAAGACTTCCGTTTGTAACATAAATGTATGTCATTGGTTCTTAGCGGAGTTTTTTTAAAAAATGCAAATGAGCTTCTGATGGAATCGCATCGGGTGGTATTTGTCAACTTTTAATTTTGTGTCTTCCAGCACAAATAGCTGCACAATCACTGTTGCTTTATGTTATTTGGAAAATTGTTTCCCGAACATACTGGTTTAATGAGAAAGGCTTCACGGGATGTGTTTATAGCAGCATTCATAATTTCTTTGGCCAGATTGTGTTGCTTGAATAATCACCATTACTATGATTGCAAAAAAAATCTTAAAGACACTTCTTCATTGTATCCTAGGCCTTGCTAGTCCCAAAGGGTGAGTTTGTTACTCCCTTATTGGCATCCGCTCTGCGCTAGGAGTCTCAGACGCCTAGGAAAATAACAAAGAATCAAGAAATGACAGATTAGTATACTGTGAGCCATAATCAAGCATGAACTAGATGCTGTAAGAATGCAGAAGATTCAAAAGAACTGTTCACGAAGTCACATTGAGCTTGTGGACCTTTGAGAGCATCTGCCTGCTGCAGGGTCACTTCCTTGATCATCAAGGCTCATCCAACTGGTCTATTTGTTTCTCTGCCCACCTCTCTCCTTCCTCTCCACTTCTGGAACCAAATTGTTGGTTAAAGAAGAAACCAGGGAAGATTCTTCCTCCCTGAGAGGAGAGTCTAGAATTTGGGTTCCTTGACCCAGCACTCTGCAAATACATTCTATGTGAGCATGGATGTTGCTGACATTTTCTAAGCTAACAGATGAAGACAGGAAAGGGCTCTGTAGGGACCACCAGGAACAGCCTCTGTTTTCTAAGACAGTCCTGATTTCAAATGAATCTTTTTACCTTGGTAAGAACTTGCTTATGTCCTGATGGCCTTGGTCCTAGAAATATGGTCAGTATAGCAAAGATGCAGAGGAATGAAGGAGCACTGCTTCAGTGTGGGAAAGGTTTCTGGTGAGGAGCGGTAAAGATTGAAACTAGAAAGTTACATAAGGACACACTGCAGAGGCTTTGTCTGCCAGACTGGGATACTTGGACTTTGTCCACCAGGCAGGGGAGTCATCACATCTTTCAAGAGAAGAAGTGTGATCATTTTTTAAAGGAATAATTCTAGTAACAAGATGGGGAATGTATCAAGTGGGTTTTCAGGAGACAGGCTGACTTGAAGGGTTGCTGACTTAGAGATAATAAAGGTGTGGTTGGGATGACTGAGCCTCTGAGGGTGCCAGATGCCACCAAGGAGTCCAGCAGGATGAAAACTGCAAAAGTTATAGTAGATTTGGCCACTGAAAGTCATTTGAACCTTAGGGCCATTTGGGTTCAGTTCATAAAGTCTCATTTGTTAGGAAAAGACCCTGTTGCATGTAAGCTCAGTCATATCTGACTCTTTGCAACCCCTTGGACTGTGGCCCATCTGGCTCCTCTGTTCATGGAATTTTCCAGGCAAGAATACTGGAGTGGATTGCCATTTCTTCCTCCAGGGTATCTTCCCAGCCCAGGGATCCAGCCCTGCATCTCCTGCATTGGCAAGCTGATTATCACTGAGCCACTTGGGAAGCCCCTGGAGACCCTCTTAGTAATGGAGAAAAGGATTTTCTGAGAAAGGGATTTTCTAGGGGGCAAGAGAAGGGACCTAATGGAGTTAAAATTTTTCTTTGGAGGAAAGAAGGAAGGATTCCAGGAAAATGAAACTAACCTGATGACTATCAAGGAAATAAATCCACATTATAGGATTACAGGACTGACCGTCCATCACTGATGTTTACACTGCACGCCATGGCCAGAACCCCACCTAACATATTTCGAAGCGGTGAATCTTTTAACAGCTTATATGAAATCCGAATTCTGAGCTAATAAACTGGGATATTAAAACTAGTGCCCTAAGGTTTGATTTGCAGAGAGATATTTATATTCACTGTTTCTAAGGCTTTTCTTTCAACCTTTCTCAAAACCACAGTCATTTCACAATTGGTCCTCAATATTGCAGGCATCAGTTGGTGGGACCCAGGCCTCTGGTATCCCAGGCAACCTCTTGGGGGCAGTGTGGATGTCTCTACCTGGGGCCTGAATATTGGCATCATGATTAGCAATACCTGTGACCTTCAAATGCTCCATTTCTTGCTGGTAGTGATGTTCAGTGAGAAGAGAATGAAGATACAAGGATTAGTCCAGTGCTTTTCTGCAGTGCTGGGGGGCAACTCTTATACTCTGCCTGTGCTGGATACTGTATACTCGATGCTATTACTGGATCACAACCAAAGAAGTCCCTTAAAGTAGTGTTATTTACAGTTCTCTGATTTAAGAAAACCTGGCGTATTAAAGCATAAGCTTAAAATAGAAGGATGCCAGGATTTACAGTTATAAATATCCTTGCATAGGGACACTCATGATATCTTGAATATAATTCCATACACTGACCTTATTTTCAGTACTTCAGGAATACATCTATCGCATAAGGAAGAAAGGCACATCCATAGTTTGGAAGGTAGTATAGTTTTAGCCCTAAGCAATGCTTGACACTTCAGTGCACACATTAGTAACTCTGGTGATAAAGTCCATTGACCAGGAGGATAACTGGGTTTCCACGGCCCCTTCCAAAGCCTCAGAGTTGCAGTTGATCATGGTTTTATCCTGTTTTCATGTCTTGTCGTCTTCATCCCTGTGAAGCTGATGGAATATTTTCTTTAACCCATTCTGCAAAATCAAGTGATCATTAAGTCAAGCAGGCTTTAGTTTGTAGTTTTGTTGCTCTCAAGGACCACTGATTGACATTTTCCTTGTGAAACAGTATTTCAGAGTATTGATTCAGCAACTCTATAAGAATGGTTGTGTTTATCGGCCACTCGAACTATTCGCTCATTTCCTACTTCTTGCAACGATGCATCTCTGGGTGCTATTTGAAATGAGAAGGGAGCTGTGGGATGCAGGGGTGAAGAGCAAGGGTCATGTAGAGGAGTTAAAGGATCCAGTGTAACTCATGGTAGGTCACAGCTGTGTTTATTTCAGCAGCTTCTGCGGCTGAAGTTTGGAATACAAATTCTAGGCTTTTTTCTGGAAGAACATTTTTCTCTAAAGTATATGGCAAAGAAGGCAGGTGAGGGCAGCAAAGAAAACTGTAATCCAAAATGCATTTCAGCATTGGAAAATTTAGGGGAAGTTGAGAAGAGAAACATTTTTGCTCTATTATTTACCAGGTGATTGTGTCAGATTGCAACTAATGATGTCTGAAAATGAGATTGGGAAAACGGTAACAAACTGTGGCTTAGAGATTTGCAAATTGCTTTAGTGGCCAAACAGGCATCGAAACATTTCCTTTATCTGTGACAGCAGCACTCTTCTCTTGACCTCTAAAATTAATGATGTAGGTCATATTTTTTCTTTCTCTGAGAGTTAAATTATCCTACTTAGCTACCTGTGTCATCAAGGTCATTAGAGGATTGCCAAACCCCTGACTTCATGGTGAGCTGGATAATTATTGCACTTGAAAAAGAAACGATGGTTCTATTAACCTAGAGAATTTACAATTTGATGAGTTTAAGGTTTATTTAATATAAGAATTCTTTAACCACATAAATTTCATTCTTAACCACTTAGCTTGGTTTATGCTGAGAGATGAAATAACTAATTTGGACTTAGGTTAATTTGAAAATTTAATATAGAGTAGACTTAAATACTCTCATGCAGAAATGGTCCTTGTTACCTACACTGTTAGGTTAAAGTTCCTTGAGCAAAATAGTTGACATTTCTGAATCTGTGTTTCGAGCACTGTACTTAAAACTGTGCATCATCCCTGACTTTTCATGCATTATTGATTATTCCCTATTCTGCTTATTCATCTGTAAAATGGAGGTAATAACTAGACTCATCTCAAGGGCTTGTTTGAGAATTCAGTAAGGTCATTTACATAAAGCACTTCCAACAGTAGAGTAAGCCTTCAATAAATGTGAGATTCTAAAATCAGCTATTTCACTAACCAAAACAGCCATAATAAGCGTTATTATTATTGACACTTTTGAATGTTCTGGTCACTCACACAAGGACCTGGCAAAGCTGAGAAACAAGCGCACTTCTGTGTGGTTTCAGCGTCCAGCCCCTTCCCTGCATTCACCGGAGCTAACCCAGCCTTGAGTAACCTCGTCACCGCCATCTCGGTCCTTGCTCTGCTCAGACCCATTCACCTCTCTCTCGTTCAAGTTTTTGTTTTTCTTATTTTTTAAAAAATTATTTGTCAGATTTAGTTAGAGTTTCTACTTTTAGAAGATAATACCTAATGCTGTGGTTCTGAACCACAGTTTTGTCCCAGGTAATTTCCTTCATTTTAGTAAAATAGTGCAATAAAGCACTAAAATTTACAAAGCCCCAACTTCAGACCTTCTGAAACAAACTCCACTTGGTATAAACTCAAAAAATATCATATTAGGCCCCCTCTTTTTTTCATTTCTGAATAGCAAATACCAAATATTGTGATATCACCAAATAAAATACTATTCAAGAATTAATTTAACATGGGGCAGTTTTATAAATAGACAGTATTATAAATTCTGTAGCTGAGAATTATTTTGTGTTTCATGTATATGGAAGGAAAAAAGAGTGTTATGGACTGGGTTTTCGTTACACTCAATAAGCTCTGGGTTATATACTATATATCAGTATTAAGACTGTTAAATTATGTTAAATTCCTTCCACATTAGATGTTATAGAATAATTTAAAACATTACAATTAAAGACTCATTAAAAGAAAATACAGTATTTTTCCTTGGCTGCTCTTCTTCATCTGTAAGAACACTCTTCCAGAGAAAAGCCAATATTCACAAACTAATGCCTTTTCAATGAAGATGCATTATGAGGGTGAGAGTGGGGTTGAGCAAAGATAAAATGCTAGAATCTATGTAGCAGTGAAGCACTGCTTGGACAATTTTGCTTTAGACGCCAAATGCAATCATCGGATCGTACGGCTCAAGGGAAATAAAGGTGGGCATTCCTGAATGGTTGGCCAGGCTTATGGAAATACAGATTTCTTTTTTTTTAAGGAGTACATAACAGGGTTTAAACACAGGTAGTTTTGCAAGTGATTAAAAAAAAATTAAATTCTTGGAATGTTGCAAAAAATAGCCATGGTTGACGTAGAGAAAGGTACTTTTCTGAATTTCAAGGGACAAAAGCTCCCTTTGTTTTATTCTACCCTCGGGAAATACTTTAAGACTCAGTCTCAGGACAGAGTGCAGCATCAGGTAAATTTGGCTGTCATGGTCCTATGTCCCCAGCAAGTCACCTCTTCATGCAGAACAATGGAAGTGATGGACAAACAGCCTCCCATTGTCAGGACTTCATTGCAATTTAAAAAAAATGATGACTTTATAATAAGATTTCACTGTGTAAAGCTTTACTTTTGGCAGATCCAAGCAAAAGACAGTCATTCTTTTTATTTATTGTGGTTCCAAGTGTTCAGCCTTTTCATCCCCTTAGAATCAGTCTTGACTCCCTACTAGTCTTATTAGTCTTACTAGTACTTACTAGTCTTTCTCCTCCTCTGTATCCTCGTGACCTCTGACCTGATGCAGATCAACCCTGCCCAGCCTGTCTCCGGGAGGGGATGGCTCCTCTTCCACTTTGACCCTCGCACAGCCACGGGGTGGTCTACTTAAGGGCAAGATCTGGGGCTGTCACCCCATGCTGGAGCCCTGCAATGACCCCCACCCTGACCCTGACCCTGACCCCCAGGACCAGCAGACAGAAGAAACGCACTGATGAGTATGCACACACACCACACTCCCTGCGCATGGAGCCGCCACCTCCATCCTCTGTCTGCCAAGACCTGTGACTCCAAATGCGAGCTGTGTCTACCCTGCCCATCCTCCCTTCTGCCCAGGCTTGCCCTTCTTATCCTTCTCTTTTCCTGACTCTTTCTTTTCCTTTGTAGAGGGTCACCTCCAGATATAGGCTTGGAGGCCCTTGACCCTTTACCGCCCTCCGCGTTGTTTTGTCATGTTAGTAAATCTGCCTCCCTGAGAACAATGTCACACTACTCTAGCCAAACCAGAAGTGATGAAAACATCTAGTTAAACCGTTCCTTTGAAAATATTTCACTTGGCCAGAACCAAGGTCCACAGCCTTCATTTTCTGCAAGGAAGCCAGTTCAGTATAGAAACTGGCAAGTTTAGGTGGTTTGGATATGTGTCGGTGTTTTAATGTGTTTCATCATTGGTTCTGATAGTTTTTCAGCATTTTTTTCCCCCAATTAACCAGTTCTGTTTGTGATGTGTGTTTTAATTTGCAGCTAGATTTCAAGAATGTACAGGGCCCTGCAAAGGAAGTGGCTCCCCAGAAACAGGACATCTGATATATTTGCTGTTCTTGTGGAAGTTGTAAAACTACTCATTCTGAGAGATTTTCTCTTAAAGTAAGGTTTTACAATAGGACAAATCCAATAAATGGTTTAATTATGGATGTTTTCAGATACCAATATTTTAAACCACATTTTTGTGTGCCTTACAAGACGTGGCCAAGCCATACTATTCTAATGAAAATAAGTGAATCCTACCTTCTCTCTGCATGCAACTGCACATGACGTAAGGTGTTAATTGTGTTTTTAAAATGTTCTCAATAGTTTCTATTCTAGGGAGCGTCACATTTTTAGGTATGTTTTCATCATATTATAGTTTAGGGGGAAGATTAGTACCTATATTCTTTTTTTAATGTAGCCAACACAAATCTATCAAAAAATATTTCTTGTTATATTTGTAGAATGATTAAAATCAAAGATATTGTGTTCTAATACCCATAAAGTCCAAGCTGAAGTATTGCAAATCTATTATTTGTCTTTTTCTCGTTTTGTTTTTTGATTGGAGTATAGTTGCATACAATGTGATTTTAGTTTCAGGTGTACAATATAGTGTACAATATAGTATGATATTTTAAGACATTATTTGTCTTAAAATAATACATCAGCAATATGCATATTCTTCTATGTCTTTATAAATCGCCCTGTTTCTCATTTCTCAGAGATGACCCATTGAGAAGCCTGTAGAGGGGTCTTTAAGAGATGCTCAGTCAATTATTTTAGGAAACTGCAGTAATGACTTTCTTTGCTCAGTATGATATATTTAATTATTTCCAAAAAATAAAATCACATATAGAATCATATATACCAATAGCAATTTTGTAATTTAAGCAGTTGCTTCCTAATAAAAAGGAAACATAAGTGTAACTTTTTCATATATTTCATTCTTGCTTTTGAATAAGTTAATCTTGGTTTTTCTGAAAATAATTGTTGCAAGTGATGAAAAAGTTACATTCATATAAAATGTTTTTCCTCTTTGCTCAGAATTATAATTTTTGTATCTGAAAATCTTTATAAACATGGAAGGCTGTTATTTGATCTTTATGTTTCTGACTTTTGACTCTGCTGCTGCTGCTGCTAAGTCGCTTCAGTCGTGTCCGACCCTGTGTGACCCCACAGACAGCAGCCCACCAGGCTCCCCCGTCCCTGGGATTCTCCAGGCAAGAACACTGGAGTGGGTTGCCATTTCCTTCTCCAATGCATGAAAGTGAAAAGTGAAAGTGAAGTCACTCACCCGCCATGTTCGACTCTTAGCAACCCCATGGACTGCAGCCTACCAGGCTCCTCTGTCCATGGGATTTTCCAGGCAAGAGTACTGGAGTGGGGTGCCATTGCCTTCTCCAGACTTCTGACTCTAGTCCTTTACAGATCTTCTGATTTGGTGATGCTGTGTAAGCATGCTGTTTCTTTGCCTTTTTCTTCTTTTACTCTGTTAACTTTATTGCACTAAAGATGATTACAGCGCCATTGCAAAACATACAAAAGTTATTTACAGGGAAAATGTTACAGTTGACAGTTTTGTTATGCCCCTCAGCTCAAAAACAAAGAGAAGTTTCCACTGCCTACAGAATGGCTGAGAGGTTTCGGGTTATTTCTGATTTGACTGTTTTTTGGTGTCTCGGCTCCAAGATGAACTGAATTGGTCAGCGTTTCTTCAGTGATTTCTGCTCTTTTCTGTCTTTCTGCTTTTGTGCAATCTATTTCTTCTACCCAATGTAATATTCTCTGTTTTGAGTCCATTTAAACTCTATCCACATCAGTTTTCTTGACCACATAGGTGGCGACTTTCTTGATCTTTGTACCCTGGGGTGTCCTAAATAACTAATTGTTCGCCTCGATTTTGATGGTTAAGTTGTAAGGCCATCTCCTAGATCATTAGAATTCACTGTGTGTCCATCAGTCTTTAGTCAAGTTTAAATACAGAAGCTAACCTTGCCTGTGTCTTCATATTGAAATTATTTACCACTTTTATCAGTGTTTGATAAGTATGTATAGGGCAGACATACTTGGCCAAGATATAGATGGTAGAATTGCCTCCATAGACTAATAGAAATACCAGTATTTCTTCAGATACCTCTGAAGGCTTTGTATTTTCCTAAGAGTGTTTAAATCAAGTACAGTTTGAAAAGGTGAAGTGCTTTTAATTGTGCAGCTGTTCTTTAAAATATGCCTACAGGTTTTAATGTCAAAGTATTTTTTAGATAAAGCACAGTCTATAAGAGAAATGAAAATTTGTAAAACTAAATTTCTCCTCCTGCAGGATTCCATGGCCCCTTTAAAAAATAAGAGGGTATTTTCAAAGCAATTATCATTTCTAATTTTTAACACAAAAAGAGCTGTCAGACTTTATGCCTTAATTATTTCAATTTGAGAGCTAATTTATTATATTGTTACAGTGTTGACAGGCTCAAATTCCCTGAAATAAACGATCAAAATAAGAAGCCTAGAATAAGGTAAAAAATTTATTCTTTTTTAATATTGCTGCTCTACTAAAAAAATAAGGATTATTATGGAGAAAGTTAAAAAAAAGGAATGGCAAACTATCAAAATGGGGTGTTAACATTTGCAGAAATTATTTTGCAGTAAGTATTTGACAAATGTTAATTGCATAAAATGTTTGGTCAATATGCCTTGGAATTTTGGTAAAATGAGGCAGCATTAAACATTGAAAAATTAAATTTGATAGAATGCCACTCAAAGTGCAGTTGTATTTTCTTTTTAGAATGAGTTATTGGGTGGTTCAAAAAAGAAGCATCTTATTGGCCACTGTAAATCTGGCTATTATTAGCTTTACTTTCATCAAAGCAGAAGTGTTAAAATCTGAGTACAAACTATGACATGGAAAGAATGCTTCCATATACATTGAGAAATTCTGAAAATTTTAATATTTTAGAAAGCATCTTGTTATAATTGAAATTTAAAAGATATTTGTTCTAAGGTAAGAATCAAAAAACACACAAATTCACTCATCCATAACACATTTCTGGGGATTTTCTCTTTGCTGGACACTGTGATAGACACTTGGGATGAAGAAATGAGTTATAACTATCATTCCTCAGAAATTTGAAATACAGGGCATGTAAGAGACTTGTAACCAAACAAATACAACAGAAATAATAAATGTCATGTAGATAATTGTATGGAATGTAATACAGTCACTAGGATAATGATGCTATTTGCTCATGGCCTTGTGGGGTAGTTCCAAAGTATTTATTTTATATCCTATAATATAGTCATATATATGTGTTTCCCTATAATTGCAAAAATATGAGAATCTATGTGAATGTGTATGTGTGTATGGGTGTGTCTAAATACACATATTTGTGTTTTTTAATCAGTTTATGAATATAACACTATAACCACTTGTTCAATACTTTTCCTCAGCCCAAAGCACTTGATATTAGACTAAGTAGATAAGAAAGCACATCAACTTTGTAGGCAATAGATACTTTGTTTTAGTCAGTTCCTAATGTCGCACACAACCATAAATTGGTATGATAATGGCCTTGAAAGCATCAAGGTACATTCATATGATATCTAAATTAAAACTAGGGCATGGGGACTTCCCTGGTAGTCTTGTGGTTAAGACTCTGCCTTGCAATGCAGGGGGCACGGGTCCCATCCTTGGTCGGGTGGCTAAGATCCCACGTGCCATGCAGTGCAGCCAAAGGTTAAATAACTAAATAAACACCTTTAAAAAAAAGGCATAATTTAACCAAAAAAGGAGAATGGGATTATTGCAAATGTTCAGAAAAAGAACAGAATACTTTTTCTATAGTAATCCGCACCATTATTGATGATTAAGTGTCATCTTTATCAGTTCCTTTCTTGTCAAAAGAACTGTGCTTAGAACCACGTGTAAAAATTTTCCGTGCTCATTCATATTCAAAAAGATGCAGACTCCCACACCAACACAATCATTCTACCTGTATGATTCTTAAGATATTTTAGGGAAAAGCTAACTTAGTTGTTTCTTGGCTTCCGCATTAGGGACAGAGATAAACTTTAAGTATCATGGTTATGTAGACCATGGGTCTCTGTGCTTGTATGTACACCCATTTAGGCATGTGTACCAACCAGGGTTTCCAACTAGGAATGTCAGTAAGCTACTTCATTAGTGGTTTTTAGATCTGTATGTATATTCACAAAGCCACTTGATTTTTGGAAAGTATTGACCATTTCTATTGCAAAATGTGACCTTGGGAATCTGACAGATGTTGTCTATCTGACTAGGGAACCAGTTCTGAAACATTTTAAAATATCAAGGCAGAAAGCTCTAACTAAATTAATGAGAATCAGCATTAATTTGTATTGATAATGGAATTGTCCTTATGTGTTTGTTCTTCCTTCCCCAGCCGACATCATCTGGCCTTTGATTATATGCGTGTATGCCTGTGTACACATGTGTATGTATTTCAGATTTTTAAATAAATAATGTTTATTGTTCAGTCACTCACTTGTGCCTGACTTTTTGTGACCCCATGGACTGAAGCATGCCAGGCCTCCCTGTCCATCACCAGCTCCCCAAGCTTGCTCAAACTCATGTCCATCGAGTTGGTGATGCCATCTAGCCATCTCGTTTTCTGTTGTCCCCTTCTCCTCCTGCCTTCAGTCTTTCCCAGCCTCAGGGTCTTCTCTAATGAGTCAGCTCTTCTCATCAGGTGGCCAAAGTATTGGAGTTTCAGCTTCAGCATCAGTCCTTCCAATTAATATCCAGGGTTGATTTCCTTTAGGATTGACTGGCTTGATCTCCTTGCACTCCAACGGACTCAAGAGTCTTCTCCAACATCACAGTTCAAAACATCAATTCTTCAGCACTCATCCTTCTTCCTGGTCCAACTCTCACATCCATAAATGACTACTGGAAAAAATAATAGCTTTGACTATATGGACCTCTGTTGGCAAATTAATGTCTCTACTTTTTAAAACGCTGTCTAGTTTGTCATAGCTTTTCTTCCAAGGAGCTAGCGTCTTTTTTTTTTTAATTAAATTTATTTATTTTAATTAGAGGCTAATTACAATATTGTATTGGTTTTGCCATACATCAACATGAATCCACCACAGGCGTACACATGTTCCCAATCCTGAACCCCCCTCCCACCTCCCTCCCTATACCATCCCTCTGGGTCATCCCAGTGCACCAGCCCCAAGCTTCCTGTATCCTGCATCGAACCTGGACTGGCAATTCGTTTCTTATATGATATTATACATGTTTCAATGCCATTCTCCCAAATCATCCCCCCCCCCCACCTCCCACAGAGTCCAAAAGACTGTTTTATATATCTGTGTCTCTTTTGCTGTCTCCCATACAGGGTTATCTGCAGTCACCATCTACAGTGATTTTGGAGCCTAAGACAATAATGTCTATCACTGTTTCCATTGTTTCCCCATCTATTTGCCAGGAAGTGATGGGATCAGATGCCTGGATTTAGTAGGAAATGAAGTAAAGTTTGTATTCATCAACTGAAATGAATAATATTTTAAAAAGCCAAAAATATCCCTTGAGGTGAATTATAGCTAAGATAAAGTGCTTAAGAATGTTCAATTTACTCCATGATCCTGAAATCTGTGATTTAAATCTTTCATTAACCTGATAATAGTTTATTTAAGACAGACTATAAACAGATACAAATGATCATCTTTATATGAACATGTTTAATGGTTCAGCAACCATAGAACTTCTTAATAAAATCTGAATCGAAAAAACTTTTCCTAATAGTAGTCCAGGGCAAGTGGACAGGGATTCAGGGTTCACAGCAATGTTTGGACATTTGCTTGATCAGCCAGGACAAAGTCTGATTCTTACCTTTTACCAAACTCAGCTCCCAAGTTGTAGTTCTTCCTGGTTTAAGATTCAGACCTTCCCCTCCATCTCTTTGATCAGTCTTAAGCTGCATCCCCAAACTGCTCAGCCAGGACTTGAGTCCACTTTTGAGGAAATCACATCCTCTCTTCAAATTCCAGCCACACTTTTTAAGAAACCCACATCCTTTGTAACCGGGATTTCCATTTTCCCTCCATTGACATCCTGTCATATTTTGAAAGGAGCTGCCTTCTGTCAGCTCCCACAGAATTCTCTCCACGCTTTATTTCATTGATTTCTCTCACATTCATCTCACCTGGTTCTGCTTTAACCCCTTACAAATGTATATGTTTCTCATGACACATAAAAAGCAATTCCATCTTAGTTGTGTCTTTTTATATCTGATCCAGTCTTCAGAACCCATGCCCCGGGCATGCTTTCCAGAAATTTCCCCCACCTCTCTCCACCATGTTTGATAGTCTCTTAAATTGATGAAATATTTATTGCCAATACACTCCATATAGACCTCAGTGATAAGTGTTTTCTGTTTTATAGAGACCACTCCAATAAAGTGGTCTCTATACAGCAGACTCAGCCTTGTAAGAGAAGGAGCCATGTCTTTTTCCTCTTTTAATTCCCAGTAGAGCACAGAAACCTTATCAGGTACTCAGTGAATGCTCATGTATTGAGTAGATTACAAAGATCATTATGAAGTCAGTAGTTTTCAATCAGGAACACCAGAGGATGTTTGGTAATGTCTGAAGACATTTCTGGTTGTCACCATTAGGGAAAAGTCTTATGGCATCTTACCAGCAGAAGCCAAGGATGCTACTAGACATCCTATAGTCCATGGGACAGCCCCACAACAAAGAATTATCCCCACCTCCCAGTGTCAGTACTGCTGAAGTTAAGAAATCCTACTTAAGTAGATGTTCCATCTGACTGCAAATAATCAAGGATTTCATGTATTTCCTCAAAAAAAAAAGAACCTCTACAGATTCAGTCACGGGACACAATTATATGCAATTCACCTTTTTCCTCCCACTGTTTATGGAAGATCAAACAAGTACTCCAGAGATATCCCAAGATGATTTGGAAACGTAGTTCTTAAACACCTCATATGGCTACCATGCAATAAAATCAGATAAACTGAATCTACATTATATTTATCGAAGCATAGTAGGAATCACCTTCATCCTTTGATAGTAGCTTTATTCTTCCTAAGCTTACTCTTAGATCTTTGAACTTTTTGTTTTTCAGTGATTTTTATCCTTTTTTATTTCATTGAAATGTAATTGACATACAATATTATATTAGTTTCAGTGTGTAACATAGGGATTTAGAATATTTTTATTCGTTACAAGTTGACCACCACAATAAGTTTAATTACCATTTGTCCCCATGCAGAATTATTGTAATATTATTGACTGTGTTCCTTATGTTGTACATTACATCCTCGTTACTTGTTTACCTTACAATTGAGTGTTTGTACCTCTTGATCCCCTTCACCCATTTCACCTGCCCACCCTTCACCCCCTCCCACTACAAGCAACCAGAAGTTTGATCTCTGTGTCTGTGAGTCTGTTTCTTTTTTGTTTTGTTTGTTAATCTGTTTTGATTTTCAGATTCCTCATGTAAGTGAAATCATACAGTATTTGTCTTCATCTGACTTCACTTAGCCCTCAAGGTTCATTCATGTTGTTACAAATGGCATGACTTCCTTTCTTTTTTATGGCTGAATAATATTCCTTGTGAATATATACCATACCTTCTTTATCTGTTCATCTATCAATGGACAGTTGGTTTGCTTATATATCTTGATTATAATAAATAATGCTTTGATGAACTCAGAAGTACATATATCTTTTCAAATTAGTGTGTTCTTTTTCTTCATATACATATCCAGAGTGGAATTGGTGGATCACATGTTAGGTTATAAAACAAGTCTCAATAATTTTAAGAATATTGAAGTTATATCTACCATCTTTTCCAACTACAATGGTATGAAATTAGAAATCAATTATAAGAAAACTGGAGTAAAAAATCATGTGGGGACTAAACAACCTGCTTACTAAACACCAATGGGTCACTGAAGAAATAAGCAAGGAAATAAAAATACCTGGAGACAAATGAAAATAGAAGCAAAAATTTCCAAAATCTAATGGATACTGCAAAAGCATTTCTAGGAGGGAAGTTCATAGCAATACAGACCTACAAGAAAAGTCTCAAATAGACAATCTAACTTTATATTTAAAGGAACTAGAAAAAGAAAAATAAAGTGTAAAGTTAGTAGAAAGGAGGAAATAATAAAGATCAGAGCAGAAACCAATGAAATAGAGGCTGAAAAATTAATAGAAAAGATCAAGGAAACTAAATGCTTGTTCTTTGAAAAGAGAAAGAAAATTGAAAAACCTTTAGCCAGACTCATCTAGAAAAAAAAGAGGACCCAAAACAATAAAATCAGATATAAAAGAGGAGACATTATAATAAATGCCACAGAAATAGAAAAATCATAAGAGACTACTATGAAAAATTACATGCCAACAAATTAGACAATCTAGAAGAAATGGATAAGTTTCAACACACACATACAATCTTCTATGACTGAATCATGAAGAAATAGAAAATCTGAAGAGACTGATTAATAATAATGAAATTAAAACAGTGATCAAAAAATTCTCAATGAATGAAAATCCTGTTCCAGATGGTTCTCCAGGTCAATTCTACCAAACCTTAAAAGAAGAGTTTAAAAATAAAATAGAATAAAAAAATAAAAAAAGAAGAGTGGATACCTGTCCTCAAATTAATCCAAAAAGTTGCAGAGGAAGAAATATCTCCAAACTCATTTTATGAATCTAACATTACCCTGATGCCAGAAAAGTTATAACAATATTATTAACTATATTTACTAGACTGTACATCACATCCCTGTGACATTTATTTTATACATGGAAGTTTGTACCTCTTAATCCCCTTCCCTTATTTTGCCCATCGTCCATTCCCCAAAATATTTTTTGTGTTTAAATTTTAATTACAACCAAATTTCAATGCATTCAAAATTTCTACTTTTTTCAATTTTGCTTATCAGTGCATATTTTATATGCATTAAGATATGAAATCAAAGAGAGTGAGGGTAGAAAAACATTTACAGAATTTATTTGAAATATAAAAAGGAAAATCACTTAGATGTTCTTAAAGACAAATTGTTTAGAGTTTTACTTATTGTAAAGGAATTAAAAATTTATATTTGAGCTTATTAAACAAATACTTTTCTCAAACTTTCCTGTAGATGGAGGGACAAATCAAAATAACCATAAGTGTAGTTGATTTTTGGTTCATATACTTGTCAACAAGCAATCAGCTTCTTACCAGGATATTTTGGAGGAGAAAGAACACAATTCTCTAAAAAACTGCAATTATTACACATATAGTTTTTTACTAAGTTACACCTACTTTTAACAAACTACAAAATAGTGTATTATCTTAATATTATATTAATCAGTTTTATTTCCTTTTAAGAATCTCTAAAAATAAAACACATGTAAAGAACATATTCACTTTAAAAATTACTGGTTTGAAGAGCCATTCTGACTGTGTATTTTTATTGCCTTGTTTTTAAGATCTTTATTTCAGTCCATACAGAATATTCAAATAATTCAGTCCTGGAATCGCATTCATTGGTAAACTAAAAGAACATCCAATAAATAATAATCTGGTATTACACTTGGTTCTTGGAAAGAAAACATTTCTAGAAATAAAAATAATGTTATTCTCTTTCTCCTGTAATTTTTTAGCACTCTAATGGTAGTTTTATGACCCCTAAAAGAGATCTGGCCTGGAAAGCCATGTGTAAATTGAGATACACCTCTGATGAATCAAAATGAATTGTGAAATAGCCAGAAACGTCACAGATTTTATTCATCTTCTACAAATTGTTTCAAGATGTTTTCCATACATAAGCTTTCACTACTTTTGTTTTTATTTTTTCATTCAGCAAGTATTTCCTAAGATCCTACCACGTACTAACCACTGGTACCACTGTACTAGGCTTCAGAGACTGGTTACCGGTGATCATAACAGAATTCTTCCCATTTGACAGGGATTACAGTCTGATAGGGCAAACAGGTAAGAAGCAAAGAATTTTATTAGTAAATACAATCATTTATTCACTCAAAAATATGTATTGGATGCCTCTTGTGTTCCATGCCTGTTCTAGATTTGTGCCAAAACCTAGTTAGCTTACATTCTGCCTATATACATATACATATATATTAGAGTTAGCACACAACAAAAAAATAGACTTTATCATGGCAGGATTTGCTATGAAAAACTAAAGCTCTGTCAGGGCACAAGAATTGGGAGCTGGGTAATATATTTAGAGATATGGGAGTTCAGAGGTAGCCTCTCCAGGGGGTGTTTGAACAGAGATCTGGATGAAGTGGGGGATGAGCCACAGAAGGAGGTTTCCAGGCAGGAACTGCCTAACATCTGGGGGACCAGCAAAAGAGGGGTGGGGCGAGGGGAGAGGATGAGGTTGAGAGGCAGATGGGGGCCAAATGTCATGCATGCCAAACAACTTTGATTATTACAAACTGAGGAAAGTGCTTTGTAACAAAGAGAAGATGTTACAGAACAGATCAGTGGAGGCCTAACCTGATTTGGAGATTTAGGGGGGAATCTATTGGACACTGAGTGTGTTCCCTAACACCACAGGTTGTAGCCTTAACTTCCAATGTGACTGCATTTAGAGATACAGCCTTTAAAGAGGTAATTAAAGTGAAATGAGGTCAGAAGGGTGGGGCCCTAATCCAACAGGACTTGTGTCTTTAAAAGCAGAGGATGAGAACCCAAGGGTCCATGCACACAGTGAACAGGGCATATGAGATCAGGAAGGTGGCTGAGCAGATGGTTCCAGGAGAAACCAAACCTGGATTTATACATCCAGCTTCCAGAGCTGCGAGAAAGCATTTCTATTGTTTAAGCCACCCCACCATTAGTGTTTCACTATGGAAGTAACATCAGAGTTGTATAGCTTCCCTGATGTGAACTTTGGGCTGGAAAATGGAGGAGTAGAAGTTCACCACTTGAACTGAAGCATAAAGGAACAGTATGTGCAGAGACTCAAGCTGAGCAAGACCCTGTGGGGGCCCACCTGGGCATAAAGGTCTTTCCCTGTCCCCAGTTCCTTATTTGCAAGGTAAAGGCTCTGCCTTCTAGACCTATGTGAATAACAAAGAACAGATTCAAGCAATTACTAATCATGGAAGTAAGTCAGTTAGTCAGTGCGGTCACTCAGTTCTGTCCGATTATTTGTGACCCCATGGACTGCAGCACGCCAGGCTTCCATGTCCATTACCAACTCCCAGAGCTTGCTCAAACTCACTCATGTCCATTGAGTCAGTGATGCCATCCAACCATCTCATCCTCTGTCGTTCCCTTCTCCTCTGGGCTTCAATCTTTCCCAGCCTCAGGGTCTTTTCTAATGAGTCAGTTCTTTGTATCAGGTGGCCAAAGTATTGGAGTTTCAGCTTCAGCATCAGTCCTTCCAATGAATATTCAGGACTGATTTCCTTTAGGATGGACTGCTTGGATCTCTTTGCTGTCCAAGGAACTCTCAAGAGTCTTTTCTAACACCAAAGTTCAAAAGCATCAATTCTACAGAGCTCAGCTTTCTTTATAGTCCAACTCTCACATCCATACATGACTACTGGAAGAACAATAGCCTTGACTAGATGGACTTTTGTTGGTGAAGTAATGTCTCTGCTTTTTAATATGCTGTCTATTTTGGTCATAACTTTTCTTCCAAGAAGCAAGCATCTTTTAATTTCATGGCTGCATTCACCATCTGCAGTGATTTTGGAACCCCCCAAAATAAAATCTGTCACTGTTTCCATTGTTTCCCCATCTATTTGCCATGAAGTGATGGGACTGGATACCATGATCTTAGTTTTCTGAATGTTGAGTTTTAAGCCAACTTTTTCACACTCCTCTTTCACTTTTATCAAGAGGCTCTTTAGTTCTTCTTCACTTTCTGCCATAAGGGTGGTGTCCTCTGCATATTTGAGGTTATTGATATTTCTCCCAGCAATCTTGATTCCAGCTTGTGCTTCATCCACCTCAATTTTTCTTATGATGCATTCTGCATAAAAGTTAAATAAAGAGGGTGACAATATACAGCCTTGACATATTCCTTTCCTGATTTGGAACCAGTCTGTTGTTCCATGTCCAGTTCTAACTGTCACTTCTTAACCTGCATACAGATTTCTCAGGAGGCAGGTCAGGTGGTCTGGTATTCCCATCTCTTAAAGAATTTTCCAGAGTTTGTTGTGATCCACACAGTCAAAGGCTTTGGTGTAGTCAATAAATCAGAAGTAGATGTTTTTCTGGAGCTCTCTTGCTTTCTCAATGATCCAGTGGATGTTGGCAATTTGATCTCTGGTCTCTCTGCCTTTTTTATATCCAACTTGCACATCTGGAAGTTCACAGTTCATGTACTGTTGAAGCCTGGCTTGGAGAATTTTGAGCATTACTTTGCTAGCGTGTGAGATGAATGCTATTGTATGGTAGTTTGAGCATTCTTTGCCATTGCCTTTCTTTGGGATTGGAATGAAAACTGACCTTTTCCAATCCTGTGGTAACCACTGAGTTTTCCAAATTTGTTGGCATATTAAGTAGCAGCACTTTCACAGCATCATCTTCCAGGATTTGAAATAGCTCAACTGGAATTCCATCACCTCCACTAGCTTTGTTCATAGGGATGCTTCCTATGGGCCACTTGACTGCACATTCCAGGATGTCAGCCACTCTGTCTATCACATCTAATCGATTGAATCTATTTGTCAGGTCCACAGTATAATCATAAGTGATTTGATTTAGGTCATACCTTAATGGTCTAATGGTTTTCCCTACTTTCTTCAATTTCAGTCTGAATTTGGCAATAAGGAGTTCATGATCTGAACCACAGTCAGCTTCTGGTCTTGTTTTTTCTGACTGTATAGAGCTTCATCTTTGGCTGCAAAGAATATAATAAATCTGATTTCACTATTGACCATCTGGTGATGTCCATGTGTAGAGTCATCTCTTGAGTTGTTGTAAGAGGGTGTTTGCTATGACCAGTGCTTTCTCTTGGCAAAACTCAGTTAGCTTTTGCCCTACTTCATTCCGTACTCCAAGACCAAATTTGCCTGTTACTCCAGGTGTCTCATGGAAGTGAGGGGATATAGAAACAAAAGAGGAGCAGCCAAGACAAAATAGCACAGGCTTGGGGCAGGGTCCTGGTTCATCCTCAAGGAACACACATAATAATACACCTTTGAGTTCTTCTGGAGGGACTCAGGCCCCCATCCAAGTGGAGGATTGTAACTTCAGGCTATCAACAGGTGACAAGATTACTGGAGCACTAACCTGTTACCTCACCACCAACCAATCAGAAGAAAATCACACACTCTGCAGCCCTCATCCCAAATTTTGCTTATAAAAGCTCCCTGAAAACCACTGGGGAGTTTGGGGTTTGTGGGCACAAACCACCTGTTCTCCTTGCATTGTCCTGAAATAAACCTTTCTGTGCTCCAGACTCTCATGGTTTGGTTCATTTGTCCTTACTGTGTTGGGCACACAGCCTTGTGTTTGGTACATTTCGAGAGCACATAGCATGTTTAAGAACTTGGAAGAAAACCCCGTGGCTGAAGCTCTGAGATCAAAGGTGAGAACAGTTGGTGGAGACGTGACAGGGGCTGAGGGATTCACATCAGACAAGGTCTCATAGGCTCTGGGAAAGAGTCTGGCCTTTGTCTTGAAGGGGCTGATGTGATGAGGGAAAGAGTGAGGTCAGGGAGACCTGCTCCAAAGGCCTCCAAAGAAATGAAGAAACTGGACTAAAATGGTGGCAGTCAAGATGGAAAAAAGGGGATTGGTATTTATGGATGGAACTGAAAGGACAAAGCTTACTACCACATTTCTGTGTTTTATGGACAGAAGGACTTCGTTATTATTCTTGAGGTGGGGAACACTGAACTCATAATTTTATGCCCAAACCTGACCAGTTGCCATTTGGACATGTTGAATTTGAGATATATTGACTTAAAAAAAATGCACAAGTTGCAAGTTTTATTAGGGGCAAAATGAGGACTGCAGCAGGGAAACAGCATCTCAGATAGCTCTGAGAAACTGCTCTGAAGAGGTAGTGGGGGAAGGTCAATATATGTGATTTTGGTGAAGGGGGAGTTCGATGAAATGAAACACTTATCTTACAAAAGGTTTTCTGGTAGTCACAAGGAATGGATGTCACCATGAAGGGATTTCACGTTACTCTAAATATGAGGAGATGCAAGGATTGGGATCGTGAAATCAGGTCCTGAAAATATCTATCTAAAGACCTGCTGTTGCTGCTAAGTCGCTTCAGTCATGTCCGACTCTGTGGGACCCCATAGACGGCAGCCTACCAGGCTCCACCCGTCCCTGGGATTCTCCAGGCAAGAACACTGGAGTGGGTTGCCTTTTTCTTCTCCAATGCATGAAAGTGAAAAGTGAAAGTGAAGTCGCTCAGTCATGTCCGACTCTTGGTGACCCCATGGACTGCAGCTCACCAGGCTCCTCCGTCCATGGGATTTTCCAGGCAAGAGTACTGGAGTGGGTTGCCTTCTCCATCTAAAGTCCTATTCTGTCAGTGTTCCTGGAGCACAAAGTGCCTCATTCTCCACCATGAACCCCCTTCAGGGAGTGTCAAAAGTCAACAGCTGCAGCAGCACAGGATTCAATCTCTGTAGAGGCAGATGCCAAATGCCCTTGGCAAGCACCAATTTATAGTTGACAAATGCTTCTAAAATATCTAAGTGGAGAGAATCTGTCTGTGGGTGAATCTGGAGCTCAGAGATGGAAGCTGAACATATAAACTCCAGGTCACCAGCATAAACAGAGAGTAAGTTGAGCCTGCTACAGTGTAAATTCTCAGTGGACAGATGTTGTCTTTGTTTTGTTCATGGATATGTCCCAGGTGCATGGAACACTGCTGATATATAGGAGGCACTCAGTCCACATTTGCTGAATGAATGAATGAATAGATTCTCCTTAGGTAATACTTAAGGAGAAAATTGAAAATGAGAAGAGAAACAGGTCTAGAGTGGAACCTTGGGGAATGCCAACACTACAGGCCGGGAAGAAGAGCATGAACTTACAGAGAAGCAGCAAAGAAACCAGGAGGGAGAGGAAGAAAGCTGCAGTCAGATGCACAGGAAGCCACGGGACAGGGCTTTCCTAGGAGGAAGGCATGCCTGTCTCTGCAGAGAGTGGCATGCCGCAGCAAGCCTAGCTC
Organism: Bubalus bubalis; assembly: GCF_019923935.1. Classification (NCBI taxonomy): domain Eukaryota; kingdom Metazoa; phylum Chordata; class Mammalia; order Artiodactyla; family Bovidae; genus Bubalus; species Bubalus bubalis. The sequence continues at coordinate 92,042,664 of NC_059166.1, read as the reverse complement.
ATGAATGCACGCTTCTCCACCTTTACAACCAGATGGGCTTTCAAATACTTGAGTGTGTTTGTTAGTATCATTGCTGTCCATCTTTGCATCAGAGAAGATTTGACTTCTTAGGTGTAAGATTTACCTTAGATAAGGGTCTTCAGGAACCATCTTGGAAGGCTCATCTCGGACACATTCTCAGCCTGGGTGCCAGCCTGGGTGGGTATAATGACCTCATCATTCTTTGCATTAAACCGTGATCATAGTGACAGTTACAGAAAGGCATACTCGAGTCAAAGAATTCCAGTAACTTTTCTTGAAGCGTTCGTGTGGTGTCTCTTCTCTGGATGAAAGTTCAGTCTCCTCCCTCCCCTGTCACTTCTGCATGACACAGACTTTATTCGCTACATGGATAACCCTCAATGAGTCACAATTTAGATTTGGAGGGGTGGTAAAGAAATAAATTTTATTTCACCACTTGTATACCTTCTAGAAAAGAAAAGATAGACTGATTCAGGGGGAGTAAAATATATTTTGGTACTGGTTATACTTAATTCCCAGGGTTGTGAGGATACATCTTCAGATCTTATTTCCTTTAGCTCAGACTCCCTTCCTTATAGCAGAGTCGTGTAGCCCTAGGAGACCATCTAAGTTGGGGTCAAGGTCTCCAGCTAGAGATCGAGGATATTCCGCAGAAATTCAGCTTTCTTTGGCATCTAAGTGACCTTTTCTTTGAAGTGGATAATCCACTTGGCTTTCACATGTTCTCATCTGCAGTGGAAAGTCTAAGATGAAAAGTCATTAATTAGTCCTTGATTTAAATCTCAATAGTAAACTGTAAATATTTAGGTTACAGAGTACCTCTCCCTCTTCCTCCCTGTTTTGTTTTCTTCAACACAGTTCTCCTACTTGAAATGTTATTATATGTTTATTACTTTATTTGGCCTTGGTCACTCTTTCCTTGAAAGATAATCTACCTGAGAACAGGACCATCAGCTCCAGTTTCAAAACTATGCCTCAATACTGTTCAGTTCAGTTCAGTTCAGTTGCTCAGTCGTGTCCGACTCTTTCCTACCCCATAGACTGCAGCACGCCAGGCCTCCCTGTCCATCACCAACTCCCAGAGTTTATCTAAACTCATGTCCATTGAGTTGGTGATGCCATCCAACTATCTCATCCTCTGTTATCCCCTTCTCCTCCCACCTTCAATCTTTCCCAGCATCAGAGTCTTTTCTAATGAGTCAGCTCTTTGCATCAGGTTGCCAAAGTATTGGAGTTTGAGCTTCAGCATCAGTCTGTCCAGTGTAGGTGCTCTGTAATCTTTACAGGGTAAATAAAGGAATAGATGCTTAAACGTAATGACAGGAAAGTGAAAAAGTGAAAATGAAAGTCGCTCAGTCGTGTCCGACTCTTTGAGACCCCATGAACTGTACAGAATTCTGGCCATGGAATTCTCCAGGCCAAGAATACTGCAGTGGGTAGCTGTTCCCTTCTGCAGGGGATCTCCCAACCCAGGGATCGAACCCAGGTCTCCCACATTGTAGGCAGGTTCTTTACCAGCTGAGCCACAAGGGAAGTAAGTGCAAAGCTGTGGATTGAATTTACAGCTTAGTCTGAAGAGAAGTTCCTGCTATGAAGTCACACATTTGAAATCCAGGCACAGTTTGGCATTTGGCATCTCCAGCTGACTCCTTCTGAACTGCAATTCCAGGTGGCTGTTTCCACCTGAAGAGCCAGCAGGCACTCTGAACTCAAGGTGTCTCCAACATCCAACCCTCTCACCTTCTCCTCTTTGAAAGAATCACCACCACCTACCTGTTCTTTTGACTTACACACTCCTTCCTACACACTCCTCTCACTCCTTCAAACATCCAGCCCAGCTCTGTTCATTCTGCCTCTACCAGCCTTTCCCATCCATCTTCCACACCATGCAGCTCCTGCCCTGGTTCATGGGGTCACCCCCTCCCCCAGCATTGCAGTGGCTAGCTGAGGTCCCCAGGGCCTTAGACTCTTTCTTGTCCAGTCCGTATTCCATGGTGTGAGTTGAGATCTGTTAAGGTAACAAGGCACTGATGTGAACATTAATTCATCAGTAAAGAAACAATAGTTAAATGCCTTTCGTGTGTCTGTTCTAGTCCACACCCCCTTGGGGCCCTTGATTTTACAGAAAAAAAGAGCTCACGTCACTGCCCTTCTCGAAAATGTTCAGCCTCATTGTTTACAGGAGAATAAAACGTAATCTCATAAGATAATTGCCCCCAAACTCTTACTTTTCTGGCTCCTTTCCAGACAGTCCTCAAGACTCTCACCACAGACTCTGCACATCACCCCTGGTGTTGCTTCTGGAATGGGTGTTTATGAAATTTGCATGCTGGGTTTGCCTTTTTTCATCTCATTCTTCCAACTGGAATGAACACCTCTCTCCCCTTACAATGTACTAAAATCCCATTCATTCTTAGAAACCCAGCTCAAGTGTCAGCTCACCCGTGAGCCCTGAGCCACCATCCTGGGCGGGCCCAGCATCTTCTGTTTGCTCACAGACTCCATTCATCCCTCTGTACTAGCCCTGGCACATGCTGGGCAGGCCATTCTGAGAGCCTTAGAGACCTACATGCTTGGTAAGTCCTTTTTTTTTTTTTTTAATTTGTTTACTTATTAGTAAAACTTCATTTCTACCTGATTACCTATTTTAGGTTTCAAGTTCATCTCAAGTAATGTTTTCCAACATGTCCCAAGATTCCCTCCGATGTGCTCTGCAGGTGGGCGCCTCAGCGGCCCAGCAGCTCTAACTGCTGTGCTGTGCTTCTCTGATGCTCTTTGTCTCTGAGCTGTAGCCACAGAGGAAGTCTTATACTCCACTTACTAGGAAGCTTCACACTGTCTTCAGAGTCAGAATGGAGATGCTTCCTCCACATGGAATGTTCTGTGCCACGTGGCCAAGTCTCTCACTTTCCTTCTGTCTTTGATGGGGCTCCGGAGCGGTGGCTATGTCTCCGTGCCTAATGCTGCTGATGACAGAAGGGCCTAAAAAGCTCTTCATAATCAGTGTGGGGAGTGGTAGCCTTGGGTGTTATCTGAGAGCTGCTCTGCTTTCACTAATGACCGTCAGATTCAGAGCTTAATTGTCAACTCTGCCTCAGAATCCTTCTAGGCTGACTTAAAGGCTGACTTCTGTCGGCTTCTAAATGAGAACCGCTGATGTCAAGTCAGTTAAAAAACAGCAAAAATGTGATTTCCCCTCATATCCTAAGGATCATATTCATGGGCACCAGGGAGTCTGGGCTATAAATCTTGTGGATTTTTACCATCATATTTAGAATAAACTAATGCTAGAAACAGTTTTGTAACAGAAGATAATAAAGGAAATGAACAAACAAAAATACATGTTGCAAAGAAAAAACACAGTCTCAGTGAATGGATTAATTGCTTTTGTAAACTACGTGGATCTTTTTAAATGCAGGCAAGAGTTTTTCAATTATACAATTTAACTAAATAACATAGTATTTGCTCTGATCATTAAATAACTTTTCTATTGGAACCAAAGTTGTTGCGTAAATATGTTTTATGACAAAGAAGCACTTGCCAGATAATGTACTAAGAAATAGTTATTTAATTGGATTGAAGTAAATGAGAATGCAATTCGTCCCTAAAGTGGTCAGTTTTAGGTGGGAAATTGCAGGGTGAGTGTGAAGATTAAGGCCATTCTCCTACCTACCTACCCACCCACCTCCCTACCCACCTACATACCCTCTGACCTACATATTTCCCTACCCACCCAGCCACCTACCTACCTACCTATTGATTATTCCTTAGCCACCTACCTACCTACCTCCCTGCTCACTTACCTACCTCCCTTCCCACCCATCTACATACCTACCTACCTACCTTCCTCCCTCCCTACATGCCCACCTACCTCCTTAGCCCACCCACCTACCCACCAACGTACCTACCTACCTCCCTACCTAGCCTCCCCCACCCACCCACCAGTGGGAGTGCACTCCTGCTCTCAAGGTGTTCAAGTACAAATCAAATTTCCCCAGCCCAGCCCAAATCCCCAGGCAATCCCCCAGGGGTCTTACCTTCACTTGCAAACAGTAACTGTTGACCTGTGGGCTCCCAGTAAGTGTTTGCCCTTTGATTATTACAAAGGCTTCCTTGGTGCAGAGGTTTCACACAAGACCCTGAAGTATAGGATGAAAAGAGGACCAAACAGAAGAAGCTGATTCTCAACAGGTCCCTCCCTAACAGGTAAAGAGGAGGGACCCTCTTCCCAGCTGAGGCCATGACCAACGTAATATTGTGTCACTTACTTTATTGTTGTTTAAACAAAAAACTGTATACATTTAAGGCTATAACATGATATTTTGATATACATACAGAGTTGGCCTCGATGGATCCAACTCATGGGTGTCAAAGAATTCCAGAAAGTCTCAAAAAGTAAAACTTGAATTTTCTGTGCATCAGCAACTTTTTACACAGCGTTTACATTGTATTAGGTGTTACAAGTCATCTAGAGATAAGTTAACATATATGGGAAGATATGCGTGTGTTATCCCTGGAGGAGAGCATGGCAACTCACTCTAATATTCTTGCCTGCAGAATCCCATGGACAGAGGAGCCTGGCAGGCTACAGTCCATGGGGTTACAAAGAGCTGGACATGACTGAAGTGACTTAGCACGCACACATGCATGTGTGTGTTATATGCAAACACTATGCTGTTTTATAGAAAGGACTTTATATAAGTATCAATGGATTTTTGATACCTGTGCTAGGTCCTGGAACCAATCCCATGTGGATACCAAGGAAGAATTGGTATCTGTACAATTCTAGCTGTACAGAAGCTAGCTGTACAGAGTGAAATGAATACTGTAGTCAAACTAACAAAGACATACATGTCCTCACACACAGTTACCTCTGTGTGTGTGTGTGTGTGTGTGTGTGTGTGTGTGTGTTGAGAATACCTGAGATCCACTCTCTTAGTAGATTTTCAGTGTACAGTAGAATACAGATGGTCCTTGGTTCACAACGGTTCAGTTCTTTGTCTTTACAGTGGTGCAGAAGCAAGGTGCATTCAGTAGAAACTACACTTGGGATTTTGAATTTTGATCTTTTCCGGCACTAGTGATTTGTGGTCCAACACTGTCTCTTGATCCTGGACAGGGGCAGAGATCCACAGCTCCCCACCAGCCACGGGGTAACAAGGGTGAGCCACCCATACACTGACAAACGTTCTTTCAGTACAGCATTCAATAAATTAAATGAGCTATTCAACACTTTATTATAAAATAGGCCTTTTATTGATGATTTTGCCCAACGAGGCTAATATAAGTAAGTGTCCTGGGTGCATTTAAGGTCGGCTACGCTAAGTACGACACTCTGTAGGTCAGGTGTATTCAATGAATTTTGATGTTTGCAACCTATGATGGGTTTATTGGAACTTTCCAGCATAAGTTAAGGAAGATTTGTATTATAATCTCCAGGCTGTACATTAGAATAGAATAGAATTATTCATCCTCTGTAACTACTTACTTTTATGTTTGTGTGTGTGTGTGCTAAGTCACTTCAGTTCAGTTCAGTTCAGTCGCTCAGTCGTGTCCAACTCTTTGCAACCCCATGAATCACAGCATGCCAGGCCTCCCTGTCCATCACCAACTCCTAGAGTTCACTCAAACTCACGTCCATCGAGTCGGTGATGCCATCCAGCCATCTCATCCTCTGTCGTCCCCTTCTCCTCCTGCCCCTAATTCCTCCCAGCATCAGAGTCTTTTCCAATGAGTCAACTCTTCGCATGAGTTGGCCAAAGTACTGGAGTTTCAGTTTTAGCATCATTCCTTCCAAAGAACACCCAGGACTGATCTCCTTTAGAATGGACTGGTTTAATCTCTTTGCTGTCCAAGGGACTCTCAAGAGTCTTCTCCGACACCACAGTTCAAAAGCATCAATTCTTTGGCACTCAGCTTTCTTCACAGCCCAACTCTCACATCCATACATGACTACTGGAAAAACCATAGCTTTGACTATATGTAATTTGTCAGCAAAGTAATGTCTCTGCTTTTTAATGTGCTAGGGCGGTCATAGCTTTTCTTCCAAAGAGCAAGCATCTTTTAATTTCATGGCTGCAGTCACCATCTGCAGTGATTTTGGAGCCCAAGCCCAAGAAAATAGTCTGTCACTGTTTCCATTGTTTACCCATCTGCTGCTGCTGCTAAGTCGCTTCAGTCGTGTCCGACTCTGTGCGACCCCATAGACGGCAGCCCACCAGGCTCCCCCATCCCTGGGATTCTTCAGGCAAGAACACTGGAGTGGGTTGCCATTTCCTTCTCCAGTGCATGAAAGTGAAAAGTGAACGTGAAGTCACTCAGTCGTGTCCAACTCTTAGTGACCCCATGGACTGCAGCCTACTAGGCTCCTCCATCCATGGGATTTTCCAGGCAAGAGCACTGGAGTGGGGTGCCATCGCCTTCTCTGTAATAGGTCCTTATTGGTTATCTATTTTTTATATAGTTTTAATTGTGACTTTGAACAGAAGCTTTCCTTTCTACAGATTAATCCTGGGCACCACATTTTGTAAAGTCTGGCTCTGTAGCCACAAGATTAAATGTATTTTCTTATGACATGAATCAGCCCACATCTGTTTGGTTCACTGGTGTGTGGCTGTCAGTGACCAGGATCCAGTAGGTGTTCAGTTAGTGTCTGGGGCAGATGTCAGCTGTCAGACACGTACCTTGTCATGTTAGCCTTCTTGGCATTTGAGAGAAATGTTCAACTTTGTGTGAGACAAAGAAAAAATTGTTTTTTAACAAAAGCAATCTTTTGAGAAGAGGTTTCAGGGACACATACTCATAAGGTGATCCATAAACCTCTTGTTCCCCTTTAGCTATTGTCTTCCCTGTGCTGTTTCAGAACAGCAATTTAAATTCATTTATGAATTTGACCAACACTATATTTATTAAGCACCTATTAAGTACCAAAGAGTGTTGTAGGGACTGGGGAAACAGCCGTAAACAAAACACAGTGCCTGAGAAGTCTGTGTTCTAGTGGGGAAGGAGTATACTTAAAGATAGTGTAGGTTGTTTGTGAGCACTGTTTCTGCTTTTTAAAAAAGTGAGTCATGAGCTCAGGGAATTGGGGTGTTACAGGCATAATCTGATGAGCTTCATAAATTGAATCACAGAAGAGAGTGCTGGTTATCATTTTGAGCGAACCCAGACAGACCATCTGGACGCCTCACACTCAACCTTCTCCCACCAGGGTTGTGAATGGCCTGTTGCAACCCCATTGTTGCTCACCTTGGGCTTCCCAAGAGTTACCAAGTCATGTGTTACTGGAAAATGATCTTGGGTGGCACATGCTTTCAGAAAATGACACCTCTCAAGGGTCAGTGTAGGAACCCATTTTGGGAACAGTCTTGATGAGGGCTGTAGGCGGAGGGCTCTTTGTCTCAGAATTACCCGCATACTTCAAGTCCGGTTGCACAGCATGTCTAAGGCAGCCTCCACGAGGATGCCTCTCCATTTTTTAGCATCTCTCTAAGCCACTGGGTGAATACTTTTGTTTTTGTACTTAAGGGAGTTTCACTAAAAGCAGAAACAATATCCCTAGCACTCCGGAGGCATTTCAGACATTCCTTTGTTTGTTCAAATCCATTTGCTGAGTAGCTCTTTGCTCAGCTTTGACTGTACAGTATGTGTAGCAGAAGCTGGAGCCCTGCCCTGGAGCTCCACTTGACTCTTCCCACCAAACATCGCATGGCCAGTCCTCAACCCTAAGTCTCTAGAGGGCAAAGCTTGCTTTTCATGCCCTGGGCCACCGACCACAGCCACCCCAGAGGGTACCAGGCCTCGTGCATGGAGCAGCTCTGATTTTTTCACCTTGACTTTGGGGAAGAGCTACAAAGAGCAGCTAAAAGTTTCCATTGAGTGGCTTTCCTGAGACACTCAGGTGGCCCTGGCAGCCAGCATTTACTTTTTCTGAATTCCTTTTGCTATCCATGATCTTATAAAAGTGTTGCTTGGAACTGCTCCCTAAGAGGGTTTGCATAGTTAATTATGTTACAGATGTCGGCCTCCGCCTTTGCTGGTCTGCTTGCACAGCTCGCCAGTCTTCCCTCAGCAGTTGGTGGCATTAAGCAGCAGCTGCCTTATCTGTATCTTGCCTTTTTTTTTTTTTCCACTTGGAGATTTGAGAGCTAAGACAAGTCTTGAGACTCTTCCCTTCTGCTCCTTCTGACAGTCTTATCTGAAATCCTTTCACATATTCAAGGGTGTACCCAGGTAAGGAAGGACAAAAAAGGCCAGTTTCTCCCTACTCCCCAGTAGAAGTCCCATGGTGGGCCTGCTTTTGTACATGCTTGTACTTTATCGGTTGCTCCTTTTGTGTTGAAATGTAAAAATATTCTAGCTCTGTTTTCTGAAAAAAATGGCTCATAAGAAATACAGTAGCTCACAACAAAGATGTAAATTGTAGTCATTGGGGGAAAACGATGCTACTGGCATCAGAGGAGAGAGTGTTCATCTGACATTCATTCATTCATTCAAAGACTATTTATTGAGCACATGCTATTTGCTAAAGTCTCTGGGGCACACAGAGATGAACAAAAGTGAATTGTCCCCCCTTGAAACAGGCAGCCTGAATGGCAGAACTGTAATCTTGGCCTGAACCAGCAGAAGTCTGAACTCCCACTCAGATTTTCACACTCCTTCTCTGCTAGGTTTGCACATGGAAAGTGTTATTCTTTCTTTGCTCTGGGAAGCATTGTGGAAGCCTGACAGTCTCCCTTCCCCAAAGACGAAGTGCCCTGCATGGTCAGCGGGGTGGTGAGCAGTGGGCAGAGGAGGGGGCACGGGTCTCTGCAGACATGAGGGCCTCTTCTCTCCATGCTCACTCTGCTCACATGGGCTCCTCAGTGTCGCCCAAGCTTTTCAAGTAGTGATGGGAGTTTTACTCCTAGCATTTTAAGGAATCTCCATACTGTTCTCCATAGTGGTTGTATCAGTTTGCATTCCCACCAACAACCCAGCCATCCCACTGTTGGGTATGTACCCCAATGAAACCAGAATTGAAGAAGACACAAGGACCCCAACGTTCGTTGTAACACTAATTACAATAGCTAGAACATGGAAGCATCCTAGATGTCCTTCGGAAGATGAATGGATAAGGAAGCTGTGGTACATATACACAATGGACTATTACTCACCTATAAAAAAGAATGCATTTGAATCAATTCTAATGAGGTGGGTAAACCCAGAGCCCATTTATTATACAGAGTGAAGTGAGTCAGAAAGGGAGAGACAAGTACGTGTATTAAGGCATTTATGTGGAGTCTAGAAAGGTGGTACTGACACTCCTGTGTACAGGGCAGCAAAGGAGACACAGACACAAAGAACAGGCTTTGGGACTCAGTGAGGGAAGCAGAGGGTGGAATAATGTGAGAGAATAGCATTGAAACATGTATATTACCATATGTAAAATAGATAACAAGTCTGAGTTTGATGCTTCCAACAGGGCACCCAAAGCCGGTGCTCTGTGACAACCTAGAGGGATACTGTGGGGAGGGAGGGGGGAGAGGGTTTCAGGATGGAGGAGACACGTGTATACCTGTGGCCAATTCTTATTGCTGTGTGGCAAAACCATCATAATATTGTAATTGTCCTTCAATCAAAAGAAAAAGAAAAAAGAAGAAAGAAAAAAAAGGTAGTGATGGGAGCCTAAAACGGAGGTGCTCTAGCAGGCTCTTCCCTCACCTCCTCTGAGCTCCTCAGGAATGCACCCAGCAGTACTCCCCTTTCTGCATCCCAGGAACCCTCTCCCACTGGCAGCTGTCTGGACCTCTTCCAAGGCACCTCCTCAAGGACCCAGGCCTCCTGTTGAAGCCCAGCGAACCTGAAGGACTCGGAAAGAATATCATATTCCTCCTCCTGCCCATCCTTTCCAGCCTCGTGTAAATCAGACTCCAGGCTGACTCAGTACAGTTGAGTCAGCGTCAGACACGAGATCCAAAGCCTTGTGTCTGTCTGGCCCCTGAGAAGTGCTGGTCGTTATCCTACCCCTGGTCATCCCTGGCCCCTGCCATGCCCTGGGCCCCACGCTCAGGGGCTCCAGACCCAGAGCTCCAAGTCCCTGTATCAGCCTTTTGTAGTGTTACTTTCTCCTCCTTTGCTTTTTTCTGCTCTAAGTGCCTAGTCTCTTAGCCTACTGGCAGATTTGCTGCTTTTTCTTGCCAATGGAATTCATGGTTTTTCACACTGAATCTAAAATGAGAGACGATGAGACTCCCAGGGAATGACTTCTCTGTGTTTGCTTAGGTTTCTGAAGCTCCCAAGTTCACTGTCACCTGTTTCGGGGAAACTTCTGCCTCCCTGGAGCAGAGGCTGTGTTGTGTTATTTACGTTTCTGCATCTGTGGGAGAAGTGATAAGTGGTAAAGGATATTGCCTTTTCCCTTTGTTCCTATTGATTCTAGGCAAGGTCGAGCATGTAATTTTTTTTTCAACTTCTTCCTTATTTAGTGATTTTTCAGCCAAAGAGGTTTCTGCTAATACATAGAAATCTTTCTTTGAGGAAGCCATGATTGATTCAAAGTAGAGGGATGTGTAATGTTTGATGTGATTCATAATTGTTATCATCATAAAACTCCTGGAAATGTAAAACAAAAAGGGATCTTAGACATTACTTTGTCTAGTCCTCTTATTTTCAGGTTGGAAAAATTCAGACCATGGAGAAGAAGAGCTTTGTTGGCAGCCCAGAGATGGTGGCCGGGCGCCAGGAGAAAACTCTGACTTTTGGTTCTTAGTCATCACTTCTCCCTTCTCCACTCTTATCTCTCCCCCTTCTTAAAGAGAATCAAGGATGTCTAGTAAGGGACTGTAGACTTATATTTACCGTTATGAGTAGAATAGTTAATCTCCTGCAGATTGCCATCCTGCAGAAGACAAAGCAGCAAAGTAAAGAGTGTATGAATTTAGAAGCCACATAGACAATGGCCACACACTAGTCTGTCATTTTCCTAGCTGTGTGATATGGTACCAGCTATTCAGACCCTCTAAACTTTACTCATCCATGAAATGATGTAAATACTAACCATGAAGAGAGAAGTAAATGACTTGACACTGTGCAATGCACAGAGCAATACCTAGCCCACAGTAAGTGTCCAATAAGTGAGATGCAAGAAAGTTCTAAGAAGTCTTCTCACCCTTCATCAGAAACAGGTAACTTTTCCTCCTTATGCTTGAAATAGTGACTTTTCATTATGTTGCTATTAATTTAGGTTTTTGATACATCTTACAAATAAATTTGCAAATAGGTTAAAATATGGGTTTTATTTTTGTGCCTTATGTTTCGTTATTCTGACCTGATCCCTGTGTGGAGTGAGGAGGGGTGAGTGTAGATTTATGGAAGTGTTTAAGTGTCATAGACCAGCACCTGTCAAAGTATTTCTAGGATCACCTGTATCAGAATCATCTGTGGGTTTTTTTTAAAAAGAAAGATTCTTGGTCTGAACAACTCAATAAATAGGAATATCTGCAAAGAAGGGACCTAGAAATCTTTATTTTATGACAAACTCAAAATGTGATTTTTATGTATTCTAACCCATTGCAATAGATGAATAATCTTAAATGCCAAATTAGTAGACCTAAAATATTACTTTAATCGTGCTACTTCCTTGTTTAAATATCCTTCAGTAATTCTCACTAACCTCTAGTTTGGCACAGAGTCATTCACTATCATGTTGCATGATAGGCTGATAAATGTCCCCTCAAAGATGTCCATGTCCTACAGATGGCCAAGAAGCACATGATTAGATGCTCAACATTGGTAATTATTAGAAAAAGGCAAATCAAAGCTACAACGACCTATCACCTCACACAGATCATAATGACCATCGTCAAAAAGTCTACCAGTAATAAATGCTGGAGAGGGTGTGGAGAAAGGGAGCTCACTAACTGTTAGTGGGAATATAAAGTGGTGCAGCCACTTGGAAAGCAGTGTTGAGTTTCCTTAAAAACATAAAAATAGAATTACCGTATGATCCAGCAATCCCATTCCTGGGCATGTGTCCAGAAAAGAGGAAAACTCTGACTGAAAAAGATACATGCACCCCAGTGTTCATTAGCAACGCTGTTCACAATAGCCAAGGCATGGAAGCAACCTAAATGTTGATCAGTGGATGAATGGGTAAAGATGTGGCACACATACGATGAAATAATAGCTGTAAAAAAGAATTAAGTAATGCCATTTGTAGCAATATGGATGGGCATAGAGATTATCATACTAAGTGAAATAAGTCAGAAAGACAAATGTCATATGATATCACATATATGTTTAATCTAAAAACAGGACACAAATGAACTTATCTATGAAGCAGAAATAGATTCACAGACATAAAAAGCAAAGGGGAAAAGTGAGGGGGTTATAAATTAAGAGTTTGGGATTAACAGACACACATCACTACATGTAAAATAGATAAACAATAAGGACCTACTGTATAGCAAAGGGAGCTGTGCTCAATATTTTTTAATTACCTACAGTAATTACCTACAGAAAAGAATCTGAAGAATAATATGTTATTTGTTTATATACTTTTATTATATATAATATATGTTATTTGTTTATATAGTATATAAAATATTATTCTTTCAGATTCTTTTCTGTAGGTAATTACTGTAGGTAATTTAAAAATATTGAGCACAGCTCCGTTTGCTATACAGTAGGTCCTTATCGTTTATCTCTTGCCTGGAGAATCCCATGGACAAAGGAGCCTGGCAGGCTACAGTCCATGGGGTCACAAAGAGTCGGACATGACTGAAGCAGCTTAGCATGAGTGCACACAAACATATAAGTGAATGTGTCTAACTGCATCACTGTGCTATACACCTGAAACTAACACAACATTGTAAATCAACTATACTTCGATTGAAAAAAAAAAGAAAAAAAAGAACAGAATCAGAAACTGGAAAATGGTGAAGGGACTTTGCAGGTGGGCTTATACCAAGGACTTTGCAATGGAGAGATTGTCCTGTCATCTGAGTGGGCCTGTGTCATCATCGGGGTCTTTACCTGAGAGAGGCAGGAGCGTTAGTGAGTATGGGAGGGCAGGAGATGGAGATGGGAGCCGTAGCAGGAAGGCACACAGCTTCTAGTGGCTTAAAAAGCAGAGGAAACAAATTCTCCTCTCCCAACCCTGGAGAGCGGAGAAGGCAATGGCACCCCACTCCAGTACTCTTGCCTGGAAAATCCCATGGACAGAGGAGCCTGGAAGCCTGCAGTCCATGGGGTCGCTAAGAGTTGGACAGACTGAGTGACTTCACTTTCACTTTTCACTTTCATGCATTGGAGAAGGAAATGGCAACCCACTCCAGTGTTCTTGCCTGGAGAATCCCAGGGACAGGGGAGCCTGGTGGGCTGCCGTCTCTGGGGTCGCACAGAGTCGGACACGACTGAAGCAATTTAGCAGCAGCAACAGCAACCCTGGAGAGAACCAACCCTACTGACACCTGAATTCAGCACAGTGAAACTGATTTTGCCTTCTGACCTCTAGCACTATTAGATACAGATTTGCATTGTTTAAAGTCAGTAAGTTTGTGGTAATTTGTCATGGCAGCCATGGAAAACCAACCCTTCTGTTTTTCCAAGTGCCCCTCTTTTCAGGCCCTTGTTCCCCCTTCATGGGTCCCTGCATTTTCTCTGGACCAGCCTGTGCTTTCACATCGTTAAGCCCTTTTTTGTTGTTGTTTTCCTTTTTCTGTTAGTTCACCTAGTTTTTCAAAGCTCTTTCTCTTATTTGTTTAAAAACTTTCCTCGCTCCTCCCAGCTAAGAGACACTTTGCCTTCTGTGGAATTCTAGGGCAGTTGAGACCTGTGCGTCCAGTTATGAAAGTCTCTGAATCAGAGCACCTGGGCTTAAATCCTGATTCTAACCGTGGAGAAGTTTATTGACCTCTCCGTCTCAGTGTCTTCATTGGAATCAGCCTCACAGGGCTGTGAGGTTGAGAGATGCTCCCCATAGAAGTGAACTGGCTTGGTGACTGAACCAGAGGAAAGGACCTGGACGTGCTGGGCATCCTGTGAATTATTGCTCAGTGCATCTCTGATTACTATCTTGTAGAGCTATTTAACCATATTGTTTATGTTTTAATGTATTTTTGTTTGTTTGTTTCCCTGTTTGTTAACTCCATGAATGTAAATGTGATAATCATTAAAATAGCAACAATAACATCAGTAATAATAGTATAATGAGAGAGCCTCAGACTGTTTTGATTCTAGCTTCATAAGTTATTGGCTGTTTGAAAAGAAAAGAAATAGATTTATGGTTACCAAAAGTGAAAGGTGAGGGAGAGGGATAAATTGAGAGTTTGAGATTAATAGACACATGCTACTGCATATAAAATAGATGAACAGTAGGTCCTACTGTATAGCACAATTAACTGTACTCACTAATCTGTAATAATCTATAATGAAAATGAATCAGAAAAAGAATAGATACAGGTATGTGTATAATGGAATCTCTTTGCTTTACACCTGAAACTAACACAATGTAAATTAGCTATCAGATCAGATCAGTCGCTCAGTCGTGTCCGACTCTTTGTCACCCCATGAATCGCAGCACGCCAGGACTCCCTGTCCATCACCAACTCCCGGAGTTCACTCAGACTCATGTCCATCGAATCAGTGATGAATCCAGCCATCTCATCCTCTGTCATCCCCTTATCCTCGCCCCCACTCCCTCCCAGCATCAGAGTCTTTTCCAATGAGTCAACTCTTCACATGAGGTGGCCAAAGTACTGGAGTTTCAGCTTTAGCATCATTCCTTCCAAAGAAATCCCAGGGCTGATCTCCTTCAGAATGGACTGGTTGGATCTCCTTGCAGTCCAAGGGACTCTCAAGAGTCTTCTCCAACACCACAGTTCAAAAGCATCAATTCTTCGGCGCTCAGCCTTCTTCACAGTCCAACTCTCACATCCGTACATGACCACAGGAAAAACCGTAGCCTTGACTAGATGAACCTTTGTTGGCCAAGTAATGTCTCTGCTTTTGAATATGCTATCTAGGGTGGTCATAACTTTCCTTCCAAGGAGTAAGCGTCTTTTAATTTCATGGCTGAAGTCACCATCTTCAGTGATTTTGGAGCCCAGAAAAATAAAGTCTGACACTGTTCCCACTGTTTCCCCATCTATTTCCCATGAAGTGATGAGACCGGATGCCATGATCTTCATTGTCTGAATGTTGAGCTTTAAGCCAACTTTTTCACTCTCCACTTTCACTTTCATCAGGAGGCTTTTGAGTTCCTCTTCATTTTCTGCCATAAGGGTGGTGTCATCTGCATTTCTGAGGTGATTGATATTTCTCCTGGCAATCTTGATTCCAGCTTGTGCTTCTTCCAGTCCAGCACTTCTCATGATGTACTCTGCATATAAGTTAAATAAACAGGGTGACAATATACAGCCTTGACGTACTTCTTTTCCTATTTGGAACCAGTCTGTTGTTCCATGTCCAGTTCTAACTGTTGCTTCTTGACCTGCATACAAATTTCTCAAGAGGCAGATCAGGTGGTCTGGTATTCCCATCTCTTGAAGAATTTTCCACAGTTTATTGTGATCCACACAGTCAAAGGCTTTGGTATAGTCAGTAAAGCAGAATAGATGTTTTTCTAGAACTCTCTTGCTTTTTCCATGATCCAGCGGATGTTGGCAATTTGATCTCTGGTTCCTCTGCCTTTTCTAAAACCAGCTTGAACATCAGGAAGTTCACGGTTCACATATTGCTGAAGCCTGGCTTGGAGAATTTTGAGCATTACTTTACTAGCGTGTGAGATGAGTGCAATTGTGTGGTAGTTTGAGCATTCTTTGGCATTGCCTTTCTTTGGGATTGGAGTGAAAATGGACCTTTTCCAGTCCTGTGGCCACTGCTGAGTTTTCCAAATTTGCTGGCATATTGAGTGCAGCACTTTCACAGCATCATCTTTCAGGATTTGGAATAGCTCAACTGGAATTCCATCACCTCCACTAGCTTTGTTCGTAGTGATGCTTTCTAGGGCCCATTTGACTTCACATTCCAGGATGTCTGGCTCTAGGTCAGTGATCACACCATCGTGATTATCTGGGTCGTGAAGATCTTTTTTGTACAGTTCTTCTGTGTATTCTTGCCATCTCCTCTTAATATCTTCTGCTTCTGTTAGGTCCATACCATTTCTGTCCTTTATCGAGCCCATCTTTGCATGGAATGTTCCTTTGGTATCTCTAATTTTCTTGAAGAGATGTCTAGTCTTTCCCATTCTGTTGTTTTCCTCTATTTCTTTGCACTGATCGCTGAAGAAGACTTTCATATCTCTTCTTGCTATTCTTTGGAACTCTGCATTCAGATGCTTATATCTTTCCTTTTCTCCTTTGCTTTTCGCTTCTCTTCTTTTCACAGCTATTTGTAAGGCCTCCCCAGACAGCCATTTTGCTTTTTTGCATTTCTTTTCCATGGGAATGGTCTTGATTCCTGTCTCCTTTACAATGTCATGAACCTCATTCCATAGCTCATCAGGCACTCTATCTATCAGATGTAGGCCCTTAAATCTATTTCTCACTTCCACTGTATAATCATAAGGGATTTGATTTAGGTCATACCTGAATGGTCTAGTGGTTTTCCCTACTTTCTTCAATTTAAGTCTGAATTTGGCAATAAGGAGTTCATGGTCTGAGCCACAGTCAGCTCTTGGTCTTGTTTTGCTGACTGTATAGAGCTTCTCCATCTTTGGCTGCAAAGAATATAATCAATCTGATTTCGGTGTTAACCATCTGGTGATGTCCATGTATAGAGTCTTCTCTTGTGTTGTTGGAAGAGGGTGTTTGTTATGACCAGTGCATTTTCTTGGCAAAACTCTATTAGTCTTTGCCCTGCTTCATTCCATATTCCAAGGCCAAATTTGCCTCTTACTCCAGGTGTTTCTTGACTTCCTACTTTTGCATTCCAGTCCCCTATAATGAAAAGGACATCTTTTTTGGGTGTTAGTTCTAAAAGGTCTTGTAGGTCTTCATAGAACTGTTCAACTTCAGCTTCTTCAGCGTTACTGGTTGGGGCATAGACTTGGATTACTGTGATATTGAATGGTTTGCCTTGGAAATGAAGAGAGATCATTCTGTCGTTTTTGAGATTGCATCCAAGTACTGCATTTCAGACTCTTTTGTTGACCATCATGGCTACTCCATTTCTTCTGAGGGATTCCTGCCCGTAGTAGTAGATATAATGGTCATCTGAGTTAAATTCACCCATTCCAGTCCATTTCAGTTCGCAGATTCCTAGAATGTCGACGTTCACTCTTGCCATCTCTTGTTTGAGCACTTCCAATTTGCCTTGATTCATGGACCTGACATTCCAGGTTCCTATGCAATATTGCTCTTTACAGCATCGGACCTTGCTTCTATCACCAGTCACATCCACAGCTGGGTATTCTTTTTGCTTTGGCTCCATCCCTTCTTTCTTTCTGGAGTTATTTCTCCATTGATCTCCAGTATCATATTGGGCACCTACTGACTTGGGGAGTTCCTCTTTCAGTATCCTATCATTTTGCCTTTTCATACTGTTCATGGGGTTCTCAAGGCAAGAATACTGAAGTGGTTTGCCATTCCCTTCTCCAGTGGACCACATTCTGTTTGTATTAGCCACATTTTATTTATATTAGCTATACTCCAATGTAAATAAAAATTAAGAAAAAAGAAATTGAGTGTTTTTATCCATAGAATGGGGATGATAATATTGAAATTGATTTTCAGGAGTCAGTAAGATGATAAATTTCAAGTCTTGGCACAGCACCTGGAATATAGTACGAGTTAAGTATTTGGTTTTCTTTTTTACTTCTTATTCCATAATATAAATCTTGATATTCCTGTTACTTTACAAAGCAATCATGTGAGACACGAGAGGAAATTAAGAATCTAATACCCGATGTGGTGCTTTACCACCACGTGTTTTAGGGGTCCTGAGGCTCCCAGGCTTGTAGGGAGGCCTGCTGTTGAGAGATGCTCCAACCTCAATGGGCAGGAGATACAGGAAGCCTGCCTGCTTCCCTCCCTCCTTGCCTGGCTTCCTTCCTTCTTCTCTTTCTTTTATCAAAGATGTTCTCATGAATAGTTTGGCATTTTAAATACTTTGAATACAGCACTTTGAATAGATTTTAGAACCAGTTTTGAAAAAAAAAAAGAAAAGAAAAGAAAAAACCCTGAGATTCAGTACATTGCCATTCATCATTACCTCCCCTTACAACCCTTCCTGCTATTTTGGTGCAAGTGAGAGCTCTCCAGTCCCAGCTCCTCTGAATTCATTTTTCAAATGCCAGTTCAGGAGCTCCGATGCTAAAATTAAGGTCTATTACATCTTCTGCACTTCCTTTGTCTGCTAATGTTGTAATATGATCTTTAAGTAATTGAGTTTCTTTTGACGTGATTTCTTATTTAGAAACCCGGGCTTATTTGCAAGTCTTTTATCTCTGTATGTGTTTATATAATTTGTATTGATACTTTCGCCTCGATTGCCCTCTAATTATTTTAGAGAGACTTGGATTTAGTCATTTTTATTTATTTTATAAATAGTCCCATATTACCAAGGGAACTTGATACAAGAACACTAGGGAAAATGAAAACTAATTTTTATAAAGAAAAATAATAAGTATACTTAAAGGTACTAAGTATATGTCTCAGAACCTAGCCCTTGTCTTTTATTATTTTTAAGCAAAGAAAGATTAACTGTTTTTCTTTTTTGCCTTCGGCCTCTAATATTGAAAGACTTAATTTTATAAATAATGTAAGGGATTAAACTTACCTAAATAGCAACTGGGGATTTCTCCCAAGACCTGTGAGATGGTCTGTATGTGTTCTTGCTGGAATATTGTACAGAAGAGTCAGTCTCAGAGGTTTCAGGCTCTCCCTGGAAACGTTGCCTGCTAACCCAGTGTCTTAGAGAACGGTTCATTCACTCTGGAGAGGCATTCTGACTCTGGACTCACTCACACACCCCACAAGTGGATTTAAACTGAGAAATGGAGAAGTCATTTGACAAAGTGGCAAACGTGATGTCCGCCTGCATGAGGCATGAGAACCAGGGCTCAGAAGTGAGAGGCAGGGCTAAGCCAAGCATGCATTACTTTATGGACTTGACAACCTGTGGCTTGTGAGTAGCCAACGGGTCGTGCTGGCACAGAATGTCTATCTGTGCCCTTTTGGTGTGGGTCTCCCAGTTAAAAAGAGGCATTTGATGTCAAATAGAAAACATACAGTTTTAACTTACCACAGGCATCAGAGCAGAAATACCAGCTGTTTTACTTAAGATACAGTTGCATTAGAGCACAACAGATTTAAACAACTCAGTATAATCCTAATATGAATTCACCCATGATGAAATTAATAAACAATTCTAAAGAATAAGATAAAAATTTATTTGTATGCTACAATAGGGATTTTTTTTCCTTATAATTTTCCCCTAAAATGATTAATTTAAAAAATCATGTAATAGAAGATTAATGTTATCCTTTCAAATAGTCTTAATGAGATCAAATATAATCTAATTAATGACAAAATAATGATAAAATTTAAGTCTATATAAAAACATATTCTAAAAATGTATACATTCTTAATATATTTAATGAAAGTCAAGTGGCAATCATTTTTACTATGGTTACACAAATTTTCCCCAAACCAATTGATTATATTGGTTGCTAGTTTGGGGAAGTAATTTCACTGATTAATTTAAAAGTAATGTATGTGGTGGGATATGACTTTTCTTTAATAAGTATAATAGGAAAATAACTTCTATAAGAATTACTTTTTATTCTTATCAAGAATCCCATTTTAGATAAAAATAAATTATAAAATCAAACATTTATCAGACAGTTCATTTAAAAACAAAAATGGATTCATCATCATCATCTTATTTAGTGCCGTTTCCAAAACACCTCATTCCCAAAGTCATTTATGTGCAGAATGTATGGATTCATTGTACATAAACTCTCATTTCACATAATTTACAAAAAAAAAGAAATTTGAAAACAAAATTTTTACTTAATAATACATGTATAACCCCTTAAATTTTTCAGAGAAAGCCACGTATTTACAAACTATAGATAAAATATTTTTTTATTATTATTATCACCTTCTCGCAACCAGTGACTTCATAAATTTCAGCCTTAAAAATAAACAGGGCTCCTTTCAAATTGTTGTCAAAGGTGAATGGCCCGTACAGGGGTTGCAGATAGAGAGAGATGATAGGATGATTAGACAGCAATGTTAAGTGGAGAAGAGATTCTGAAATGTTATTGAATAAATACAAAAATAGATAATACCTTTTTAAAATCTGTTTTGTGGTTGAAGGAAAGGAAGAACAGTGAGGAATAAAATTAGGACAATGTTGTAGACAGAGTGTCTGTCTCTTTCCCAAATACACGGCACTGCAATCCTAGTCTCCTGTGTGGTGGCGTCAGCTGGTGATCAGGGCACATGGGTGGGGCACCAGGGAGAGAGATCAGTGCCCTCAGAGAGGAGACGAGGGTGTGAAGAAACCCTCACCCTGTGAAGAAACACAAGAAGACGGTCATCTGAGAACCAGGAGGCAGACTCTCCAGGCGTCTGCCCCTTGGTCTGGGGCTTCCAGCCTCCAAACCATAAGAAATAGATGTCTGTGTGTGACCCACCCAGTCCATGGTGACCCGTCACAGCCACTGGAGCTCTTGGCGAGAGAGAGGATAGGAAGAGGGAGAGGAGACAGACGGCTTCAGCTCTGTGGTGCGTGGCCCACACTTGCCAGGGCGTGTGGGAAAGGGACTCTCCTCAAAATCTTAATTGGCTGGTTAACTGCCATCGCACTGCCGTTTTCACAGAGGGAAACATTTCCTTGATGTGGGGCAGATGGAACCATGCTCCCCGCATAGCACAGTGTGGTCCTCACCCAGAGCAGAGGAAGGTTGAGCTGAGAGCCCTCTGAGCAGCGGCTCTGTAGAGACGCATTTCGACTTACTGGCTGGAGATTTCTACTTTTCATTGTATCAAAATTCATAATAAAAAGTGCAGAAAATGTCATCTTCATCTCTGAGGTAATGATTTCCAGTTACCATATAAGACTTTTCTTTCATGATAAACAACCTTCCTCATATTAAATGAAATTTTTTGGTTTAAAGTCAGGTACAGCATTCATGTATTCAGCACCCTCCCTCTCAAACAACATCCCATGATTTTCTGAGAAGCAATTTCATAATTTTCAGGTTTGTTTCTGGACTTTTGTAAACATGTTCCAAATAGCAATGGCTTAGAACAATTGCCCGTGAAATGAGTTGAAATAAATATCTAACAACTGTTACTCCTTCAATAATTCTTAAGATTTGTGAATTGCTATATTTAGTGAGCTGCTGCTGCTGCTGCTAAGTCACTTCAGTCGTGTCCGACTCTGTGCGACCCCGTAGACGGCAGCCCACCAGGCTCCGCTGTCCCTGAGATTCTCCAGGCAAGAATGCTGGAGTGGGTTGCCATTTCCTTCTCCAATGCATGAAAGTGAAGTCGCTCAGTCGTGTCTGACCCTCAGCGACCCCATGAACTGCAGCCCACCAGGCTCCTCCATTCATGGGATTTTCCGCAAGAGTACTGGAGTGGGGTGCCATTGCCTTCGCTGATATTAGTGAGCAGCTACCCTCAATAATGGGCTTCCCCAGTTGCTCAGGGGTAAAGAATCTCAGGTCAATGCAGGAGACACTGGAGACACAAGTTTGATCCATGGGTGGGGAAGATCTCCTGTAGAAGGAAATAGCAAGCCATTCCAGTATTCTTGCTGGGAAAATCCCATGAACGGGGTCGCAGAGCGTTGGACCCAACTGAGCGACTAAGCACAGCACACACGAGAGTAACACTGGGCAGTTGATGACCTAAACCCCAGGGCATTCAGGAAGCATTTGTTTCTTCCCCACAAGACAGTCAGGCCAGTAGAAATTTGGCTGATCTGGGCTGCCTCAGCTGGGCCTGGCTTTAGGTTGCAAGTTTGGTCTGAGTCAGCTGCACCTGTCTTTTGGAGCCTCCTTGGATCAGAAGCTACATAAAGAATAGTCTGCTGTGTCAAAGCCAAACCAGGCAAGAACGTTCAAACCTCTGCTCCCTTGACCTTTTGAGGTGTTGATGCTCTTTGGGGATTAGCCAGGAAGGGAAGGAGGTTGCATCAGCTACTGTCTTGGTGAATGTATTCAGAAGCCATTGGGATTTTTAAGACAAGGAAAGAAAAAAAGAGTTTCCTTTCAATTTATTTTTGACATTTTTATGCCTCCTTAATGTGGCATCACATAGGTCTCCAGAATGTAAAGTTCTCAGTAATATGCATATTTTTCCTTTATTTTATGAAAAAAATTTTAATTGAAGTACAGCTGATGTATAATATTATGTAAGTTACAGGTTACAGTATAGTGATTCACAATCTTTAAAGGTTATAATCATTTACAGTTATTAACAAATACTCTCTGTATTCCCCATGTTGTACAACATACCCTTGTAGCTTACTTTATACCCAGTGGTTTGTACCTCTTAATCCCCAGTGTTTATCCTGCTCTTCCCCCTTCCCTCTTCCCACTCACTGGTAACTGCTGGTTTGTTCGCTGTATCTGTGAGTCTGCTTTTTTTTGGTATAGTCACTAGTTTATTATTTAGTTTTTGACTAGGTAATATATTTTAATGGCCCAAACATCAAAAAGTATACAAAGATGTATAAACAACAAGGTCATACTATATAGCACAGGGAATGCTACTCAATATCTTTTGATAAACCATAATGGAAAAGAATATGAAAAATAATGTGTATATGTATGTATGATTCAGTCAATTTACTATATAGTATAAATTAATACAAGCTTCAATAAATTAAATTTAAAATAGTATACAAAGATGTAAAGTGAACAATCTACTCCCCAATATTTTTCCATCGTCTTCTCTTTTTTAAACAGAAAATAGTAGTATAAGTATTGCACAATGTTCTTTTTTTCCAGTTAATGTATCATATATATTTTTCCATGTCAGTATAAAGAGCTCCTTTGTTCTCTTTTAGAGCTGTGTTTTATTCTGTTTAATGAATGTATCATAATTTAAAGTCAGTCCCCCAATAAAGAACACTTAGGGTGTTTCAGACATTTTGCCGTTATAGATAATGGTGCAATGAATAATCATATATACGTCTGTTAGACGTTGGTGAGTAAATGTATTTGTAGGAAAAAAAAATCCGAAAGTGGAAATGTTGAGTCCAAGTGTTTATGAGTTTATAATTTTGAAAAAAACTATCAAATTGCCTTTGATGACATTTCTAACAATATTTCTCCCACCAGTAATACAAAGAGAGCCTCTGTAGCTATAGCCTTAAAGGAAGTTTGGCCAGTTTCCTCACTGAAGAATGAAGTTGCATTGCTTTTACTATAAATGAAGAAGAACTTATTTCATGTATTTGAGCGCTATTTTGTATTGTTTAAAACATTAACTGTTCTTAGACTGAGATCAGGTTTCATAAGTTTTTGGATTTTTCTCTTAGTGCCTTTAGTAGACATTGACCAAGGAGCTGCATGTATACCAAGGAATTAGTCCTTTTCTTGGTTATTGAAATTACAAATATTCCTCATATATATTGACTTTTATTATAGCTGGTTTTTTGTTTTGTTTTGGTTTTTTTTTTTTTTTTTTTTTACAAAAAAAACTATTTAGAATTTTGTTTTTCTTTAATACATTGTCTAATTTATCCATTTTTCTTTTGTGGCTTCTAGGTTTTGTGTGATAGAAAAGCCTTTCCCAAAAGTTATTTAAAAAAGTCTCAATTACATTTCTTCTTATAATTTTATTGCTTTGTTTGTTAACATTTAGCCTCTGATCCCTTTAGAACTTGTTCTGTGTATGCATGAGATAGAGACCCAGCTTTTTTCTGCATGGGCTACCCAGTTGTCTAAAACTGGGCTTCCCTGATGGCTCAGATGGTAAAGAATCTATCTGCGATGTCGGAGACCTGGGTTCAATCCCTGCATTGCAAAGATCCACTGGAGAAGAGAATGGCTACCCACTCCAGTATTCTTGCCTATTGCCTGGAGAACTTCATGGACAGAGGAGCCTGACAGGCTACAGCCCTTGGGCTTGCAAAGAGCCTGTGGTCAGACATGACTGAGTGACTAACATTTTCACGTTCACCCAGTTGTCCACACCAGCTCTTGTGTGATCCATCTTGTCTCCACAGATATGAGGTGCTACTTTTATCATATGCCAAAATTCTATATATTTTGGTGTCTATATGTGAACCTTTTTAAAAATTTTACATCTCTATTCAGGCATGCAGGTTCCATATTGGTTTGATGACTGAGATTTCCTGATATCTTAGGTGATAGAGTTACTTATTCCTCAGTGTTTCCCAAATTTCCCTGGATGTTCTTGGTTTGTTGTTGTTCTTGTTCTTGTTCTTATTCTTTTATATAAACCTCAGAATGAACTTATTCTGTTCTGGAAAAAAAATATTGACTTATTTTGGGTGTAGTTATTAATGCATTTTTCTATCCAAGAACATAATATATGTTTCTAATTGTTCAAGTTGCCTTTTATGTCCTTTAGAGGCTTTAAAAAAAAGGTTTTCTTCATATGGTCCTAGTATCTTTATCATTAAGTTCTTTAAGATTCTTCTTATGGCTTTGCATACATGAAGCTGAGAAGGAAGGGCTTGGTAGATGCCTCTACATCCAGATTCCTGCAGGATTAGTAGAAACAGACAGATAATGTTGTAAGAAGGCAGGTAAAAGTTTTAAGTGAAATGAGGGGGAACTTGGGAAGGTATTGCCTACTGGGTGGCTAACTAGCTTTTGTCATGTTCTCCAGCAAAAGCCACCAGGCAAAGCACAATGAAAGCTAGAAAATCCACAGAAGACTGAACAATTGTCACTTACAAGCAAAAAGGAAATGGATTTTAGAATTTGTTTCAATTAGGTTTGGCTTCATTTAACAGCTATACCAAATAACAGTGAGTTTAAATAAGGTAGAGGCTTATTTCTCTGTTCTACATAAGTTCTGGGTGTTGGCACTCCAACATTGGTGTGATAATTCCATAAATATCAGTGATCCAAGAACCTTATTTTTTTTTTTTTCTGCTACTATTCATAGCGTGTGATTTCCATCTTCAGATTTGCCTTGTGGTTCAAGATGACAGACATCATGTACTTTTCAGGCATAAGGACAAGCAACAGGGCAAAAGTATGTGACCTCAAGCTGAGTCAACCTCTTCTAAGGCCTTTCAGAAGCCCTACTCTTTCTCACTTCATCCTATCCTTATCTGTACAAGGGACTGCTCTAAAGAAAACAGAATTTCTGTTACTAGGGAGGATGGGAGATAGGATGCCAAGGAAACTTCTGGTCCCTGAGAGCATGAGTAACATTCTTTTTAAAATTGTCTCTTCAAATGTATTGCAGAGAAGGAAAATACTGAGAGGGAAATAGGAAAGTAAATAAAATGAGCATAGTTTGATTATTTTTCACCTTTTAGGATCATTTTTAGACAACGTAGTGTTGAGCAAAATCTGGGCTGGAAATCACTGCTTTGGGCTTGTAGTTTTAACTGTAAAATGTTTTCTAGAGGACCTGAACCTCATGTTCCCTTTTTCTTCTTTAGAATTTAAGCACCTCAGTAATTAGTTAAAATATAGTCCCCAAAGGGCACAGTTTGTACAGGGCTCATAGAGAGGATTAAGAGATAGTCTATGCCTTTGGATTCAAAAGGCTTTCAGAAAACACAGATGATATTTTTTCTCTTCACAAGCCACTAAATTGGCCAGATTTGGGAGCAGTTCCCCGTGGGGTCCTGAGGGAGAGCTTAGGTGGGCGCTGGAGGGGAGTTTTCATCCTGTGGGTCTTGTAGATGGGGCTGATGTAGATTTGGTGCATAGAAAACAGTGGGATAGCTTTTGTTTGTTTATTTTTCTATTATTGAACTGGGGAATTTTCCTCTTATTTAAATGTCAATGAAATCACATTCAATAGCGACTCTATTGTATTCTTACTTTACCACAATATGTATCAGTAACTACTGTTTCATGAAACTTGTCTTAGTTTTGTATGTGTGGAGGATGAGGGGAGGGAGATGGAGAATACAATACCTTATCTTTGACAAAGGAGGCAAGAATATACAATGGAGAAAAGACAATCTCTTTAACAAGTGGTCCTGGGAAAACTGGTCAACCACTTGTAAAAGAATGAAACTAGAACACTTTCTAACACCATACACAAAAATAAACTCAAAATGGATTAAAGATCTAAACATAAGACCAGAAACTATAAAACTCCTAGAGGAGAACATAGGCAAAACACTCTCAGACATAAATCACAGCAGGATCTTCTATGACCCACCTCCCAGAATATTGGAAATAAAAGCAAAAATAAACAAATAGGACCTAATTAAAATTAAAAGCTTCTGCACAACAAAGGAAACTATAAGCAAGGTGAAAGACAGCCTTCAGAATGGGAGAAAATAATAGCAAATGAAGCAACTGACAAACAACTAGTCTCAAAAATATACAAGCAACCCCTGCAGCTCAATTCCAGAAAAATAGATGACCCAATCAAAAAATGGGCCAAAGAACTAAACAGACATTTTTCCAAAGAAGACATACAGATGGCTAACAAACACATGAAAAGATACTCAACATCACTCATTATCAGAGAAATGCAAATCAAAACAACAATGAGGTACCATTTCACTCCAGTCAGAATGGCTGCGATCCAAAAGTCTACAAGCAATAAATGCTGGAGAGGGTGTGGAGAAAAGAGAATCCTTTTACACTGTTGGTGGGAATGCAAACTAGTACAGCTACTGTGGAGAACAGTGTGGAGATTCCTTTAAAAACTGGTAATAGGACTGCCTTATGACCCAGCAATCCCACTTCTGGGCATACACACCAAAGAAACCAGAATTGAAAGAGACACGTGTACCCCAATGTTCATCACAGCACTGTTTATAATAGCCAGGACATGGAAGCAACCTAGATGTCCATCAGCAGATGAATGGATAAGAAAGCTATGGTACATATACACAATGGAGTATTACTCAGCCATTAAAAAGAATACATTTGAATCAGTTCTAATGAGGTGGATGCAACTGGAGCCTATTATACAGAGTGAAGTAAGCCAGAAAGAAAAACACCAATACAGTATACTAACGCATATATATGGAATTTAGAAAGATCATAACAATAACCCTGTATGCGAGACAGCAAAAGAGAACAGATATATAGAACAGTCTTTTGGACTCTGTGGGAGAGGGAGAGGGTGGGATGATTTGGGAGAATGGCATTGAAACATGTATAATATCATGTAAGAAACGAATCACCAGTCCAGGTTTGATGCAGGATACAGGATGCTTGGGGCTGGTGCACTGGGATGACCCAGAGGGATGGAACGGGGAGGGAGGTGGGAGGGGGTTTCAGGATGGGGAACACGTGTATACCTGTGATGGATTCATGTTGATGTATGGCAAAACCAATACAATATTGTAAAGTAATTAGCTTCCAATTAAAATAAATAATTTTTTTAAATGTATTATTTACAATCTAGTGAAAGATGTTTGAAAATTGCTGCCAAAGAGGCAAATATAACCTGTCAATGAGAGAAGATTGAGGACACTGACATCTGACATCTATGTCTCTCAGACTTGAAACAGCCCTACCTCTACCTGGAAGCTCAATTCTCAGAGACTCCATCCAGGGTCCAGATATTCTACTGTGTGAAATAATTTAATTCCATAAATGTCTATCAATATATCAGAATATTACATTCCGTTTCAGGTTCTCAACTGTAGCTATTCAGCATTTCTCAATATATCTCAAATTATATGCAAATAAACTCATAAGACTTTCAATTTACATAGTCCTTGGAAAACCTTACTTTCTTAGTTTTGGTTCTGTTATTGTATTAAACTTATTACAAAATATGTTCTTTTATAATTTGTTATTTATAACTTTATTTATTATTATTTGTATTAAATTTATTATTTTCTATAGTAAAATACAAGAAATTGCATGGTAGCACAGAAAAAAAGATATTTAAAAGGAATTAGGGCAACAACAGAGAAGGCAATGGCACCCCACTCCAGTCCTCTTGCCTGGAAAATCCCATGGACGGAGGAGCCTGGTAGGCTGCAGTCCATGGGGTCACTAGGAGTCAGACACGACTGAGTGACTTCACTTTCACTTTTCACTTTCATGCATTGGAGAAGGAAATGGCAACCCACTCCAGTGTTCTTGCCTGGAGAATCCTAGGGACGGGGGAGCCTGGTGGGCTGCTGTCTATGGGGTCACACAGAGTCGGACACAACTGAAGTGACTTAGCAGCAGTAGCAGCAGCAGCAGCAGCAGGGCAACAAAGGTGTCTTTCAGTAGGTGAATGCATAAATAAATGATGGTAGATGTAAACACTGGCATATTGTTCAGTACTAAAAAGAATTGAGCTATCAAACTATAAAAATACACAGAGGAAACTGCAGCGCATATTACCAAATAAAAGAAGTTAATCTGAAAAGACTACCTACATACTTACTGTTCGATTCCAACTATATGACATTTTGGAAAATGAAAAACTCTGGGGACAGTAAAGAGATAAATGGTGTCAGGGATTGGGGGAGGGGAGATGAGTAGCGGGAACCCAGAGGATTTTTAGGGCAGTGAGCTCCTCTGTATGAGGCTATAATGGTGGACACATCCCATTATACCTTTGTCCAGACCCATAGAACGTGCAGCACCAAGAGTGAACCCTGATGTAAACTATGGACTCTGGGTGACGATGACGAGTCAGTGTTCATCAGTTCATCAGTCAGGTTCATCAGTTGTTAATAAATGGACCATCTGGTGGGGATATTGACAGTGGAAGATGCTGTCCATGGGTCAGGGCAAAGCCTACATGGGAAATCTCTTTTGTGCTCAACTTGTTGTAAACCTAAACAGCTCTAAAAAATAAAGTTTATTTAAAACGCTTTAAAAAAAGAATCTGCAAGTTAATATAAGAATTGTGAGAATGATGAAAATTGTGGGAAATTGTAGAAATCAGTTCTCCAATGGGTATTTCCATGGACTAACTGCTGAAAAAGGCTGACAATAACGCTGCATGTGGAGGACAGAAGCCACCCTTTGTGATGTATTACATGAGACCAGTAAGTAAGACAGAAGGAAAAAAATTTATATTTCACTGCATCCTCTTCCTTCAACAACCTTTCTACTCAATGCTCATTTGGTTTTCTTCTGCCTGGTCTCTATTGATTCTGAACTCCTTTCATTTCATAGCAGCAACCTGGAGCTTTTGCGCTCCACTAAATTTCATTTTAAAACCTATTCTTCCTCAGAAGTGATAATATAGATGCCACCCTTACAAGCACAACATTTAAAGAACATCAAATCCCCTAAATAATTTGTTTCTGTATCAGAGGAGGAGAGCTGCAGATGGCGTGTTCAGTGAGCCGAGAACTCGGGCCCGAGAAGCTATTAATTCTCACAGCAGCTCTTCTGCTGTTTTCTGTTCCCAGGAATTGATGTCATTCAGCGTCAACTTCATACACCATAAATCTATAAAATAAGAAAATAAAATTAGCTCTTGTATTTTAAGAATATTTATGGCACTATAAGCTTAGGCCATTGTATTTGTTATCTGCTGCAGTGTAACAAATTACCCCAAATGTAGGGGCACAAAGTGAGTTTGTGATCTCAGTTTTTGTGGGACAAAGTGTCTGTGAACAGCTTATCTGGGTTCTCAGCTCACTGTCTCAGCAGACTGAAGGGAGTGGGCCGCCAGAACACTGAAGTACTTAGCAGATAAATAGCTTTTCCCACTGTTTATTTCAGTAATCCCAGGAAAGTGAAAGTGAAAGTCACTCAATCATGAGTCTTTGTGACCCCATGGACTATACAGTCCGTGGAATTCTCTAGGCCAGAACACTGGAGTGGGTAGCCTTTCCCTTCTCCAGGGGATCTTCCCAACCCGGGGATCGAACACAGGTCTCTTGCACTGCAGGCAGATTCTTTACTAACTGAGCCACAAAGGAAGCCCACAGTAATCCCTTATCCTTCTCAAAATGTTCTGATTTCTGTCCTGGATAGAGTAGCATCTCTGGTTTTTCTGTTCCAATTGCCTTCAGTTCACAAGTAAATTTATTGAGTGTCTCTCATTTGCCAGTTTGGGCTTCCCAGGTGGCTCAGTCTGTAAAGAACCCACCTGCAATGCAGGAGACATAGGAGATGCAGGTTCGATCGCTGGGTCAGGAAGATCCCCTGGAGGAGGCAGTGACAGCCCACTCCAGTATCCTTGCCTGGAGAATCCCATGGACAGAGGAGCCTGGCGGGCTATAGTCCACGGGTCACCGAGTTGGACATGACTGAGACAACAGAGCACGCATTTGCCAGTTTAAGGCTCTGGAAACACAAAATGAATAAGAGGACTTGATCATAGTGGATGAATGGCCTTGTAGAGAAGCAGATTGGGGGAGGGATATGAAGGGAGACCAAATCTGAATCACTTTGAGAGGAGGAAGGAGACTCAGAGTAGTTGCCAGGACCCATTTGTCTTGAGAGAAACTTCCCGACTAGTGAGTAACTGGACATCTGTTGTCAGTGACAGATTGGCCACGGCAGCTGTTGTATTGGGAGCTACAGAGCAGCCTGTCAAGGTCATCTGAGTCAACAGGACTGTTCCAAGGCCGAAGGGCTAATGTGAGATTCTCAGTGAAAGACCAGCGCAAGGAGCAGCTTTATGATGATATTATTGGAATGTACCCGTGTTTACCAACCCACGAAGGGGAGGGTATTCTGAGTAGAGGATTAAAAGTGGATGAAGGCTTTTCTGAGCACAGTTACACAGATGGAAGAAAAGTTCTAGGAAGTAGAACTGAATGCTAGACGTGTCAACAAACTAGCGGTCCCATCTGATACCTTGGACTCTAATAGAACCCTGGGGATCTTAACTGCTGAATTCCGTCAGCTCTGTGTCCTTGCCCAGCCGTTTCCTTTTCTCCTAAGTATGACTTCACCAGTGCCAGAATTGGGCATCTCTGTCTCTGGGGAGAGAGACCCAGTACTTGCTCTGGAGTGCTGTGATGTCAGAGATTACGTTCATAGTTGAGGAGCTCGGTTCCCAAGCTTGCAGTGTGATAAATGGTGTAGCAGCAGCAACAGTCGGGTGCTTCCTTCCAGAAGGGCTTGAGAGTGTGAGTCTGGCATTAGCTCCACGATCAGTTAGGGAAGAGGTCTCTGATGGGCACTTGGGTGGAGTCCTTTCTTTAAGAGGGGAGATAATGAGCTGGGATGTTCAAGAATCTTGAATTGGGAATGCATTGGACTTCAGCTACCTCCTGAATATATGATTGCCCAGTTAATGGCTCCCAGAGGGATCTCCAAGGCTAAGGTCTTGAGTGTCACACAAGCCCCTGCAACGTTTTCTTTGCTGTGGCTTTTCTAACAGGAAAGGGTCTTGGGTCACCAGGACCAGTAATAGTCCTGGGTCACCAGAAAGACTGGTTTCACCAAATCATGGCACCCCTCAACTTTTCACCTCCTTTAAGAGTCAGCCTGTAAGAAAGGCTTGAGGATGAATAACAGACTCTCAGAGGGGAAGCAGGAGTCCAAATGTCTCATGGGACATCATTTCTCAAAACTGTGTGAAAAGTATAAATCACCTGGGCATCTTGTTAAAATGCAGGTTCTGATGTAGCAAGACAGAGGGGTGGAGTGGTGAGAATTTGCATTTCTAACAGCTCCCCAGGTGATCCGCAGACCTCACTTGGAGTAGCAAAACTTGGGAGTACTAGAATAGGGAAAACATACCTAACAACACATGATTAGGGTCTTCCTACGCTACAAAGGCACAGAAACTAGAGGAGACTTGGCTTAACCCATGCAGCTGCAGTGAGAATTTAAGAAAGCTTCAGGAAGACTTACAGATCAGCAAGGAAGAACCCAAACCCAAGCAAATATAGTTTGCTGAAGCGAGTCTCTAAAGAGGTCCTCGGGAAAGGACAGGAAATCTGGCAGTTGCTGGAGAGGCAGAAAAACCTAATTCCATTATCCACTAACTCTGAAGGATGAGATCTTCTGGTTTAAATTTTAGGGGCTGCTTATATCCGGCTGCCACCCCCCACACCCCATCCTGTTCCCACACAACACGCCTCGTACCCCACCATTCACACCATTCATGCCACTGGCTCTCAGATGCCTTAATACATCAGGGAAGCAATGGAAGCTTCATGACTTGTGGATGAATTTTAGGTTGTCAGACATTCATGGAGCAATTTGGTGGAGGGGGTAAGTGTGAAATCTCCCTAGGGAGGTGGGGGACATAGGTGATTGGAAGGCCCATTAGAAGATAGCTTCAGTATCCTTTGTTGTAATAGGTCATTTGAATGTTAATGCTGTGCAACTCAAAGGTTACCAAAATATTTCTCTTAAAACATAATGCAGTAAAACTTCCCTTGTATAATAGGTGCCATCCCAGTACAATCTTAGAAGTAGTTTTCAAAGCTCAAAAGGGTTGCAAAAGTTCTCCTTGATCTACTTGATCACGTATACAAGTGTGACTTGCCTGCTTCTCTCTACTGCTATTTATATCAGCTGTCCTCCAGGAGATCAGCTTTCTTCACAGCTTCAGATATAAATAACCACAGTTCTCTATGATCTGCTCAAGATTGCCAGGTAACTTATAACCAGTGTCTGGTTACTTATCTTCATGATTAGTCAGTGATATATTTTGTTACTGGAGTTAATGCTTTTCATACACAATTCAATAATCATTACACCATATCTCAGTGATTTTATTAGAAGATTCACTATTCCTAATGAGCAGATGAGTTGAGTTTAAATACTACAGCAACAAGCCCGGCGGAGGTCTTTTGAGGCCATGCCCTTGAGTTGGAATTTTTGTGAGAGACTTAGTCAAGTGCAAATACAGAAGCGAACATAACGTACCCAATGGATGCAGCTGTCTTATCTGCCCCAAGTCTGCTCTGATGTCTTTCAGGACTTGGGAGTGTGGGCTCCTGTTTCTGTTCATGTCCCTTATACTGTAACTAAAAGAAAGCTGAAATATTCTTGCTTCTTAGAGAAAAATATCTGTCAACAGATATAAAACACTTTTCAGGGGTAAAACTAACCTGTAATGTTTTTGTCTTGAAACTATCCATGCAGCATGTCTGTCTAGCTTCTGCATGACTCGTCAAACACCTTTGATCATTTAAATCACTTTAGATGTACCTTGATCTAAAATGTAGACTCGACTTCAGGTCATGTAGCAGCAATCATTAAATACTTAGAAAAATTAAAGATCAAAGTTTGGAGTAGCAGTAGAAGTGTAACTATATACATAAAAGCATTAACAAATAAAGAAGCTATAGTTTTCTCTATTAACATTTGGACTGGTGATGAGTCCAAATGTTATTAAATTTAATTAATGAAATATTTATAATTAATATAAGTAATGCATTTCATTAAGTATTGTTCATGATTTGTCATTAAAATTCAATTTAATTATGTCAATAGAATTTTAATGGCATTTAATCTAACATTACCACACAGCTTAATAATTCGAATTTTAAAATAAATTTGTTGTACATACAGGTCCATTTTCGTTTTCCATTATAATAAATGAAAACAGAGCCTAATAGCAATTTCACAGATTCAATTTATTAACATCTCTAGTAGTGACCATACCAATATTATGCTGCAATAAACATATGCCCTTTTAAAATCCTGATCCTATTAGGGATCTATTGGGTCTATGCTTGTGTTCACTTTGTATCTTCTACAAGCAGCTTATAAAGGAAAGACACTGGAGCTTGATGCAACTTTCTGTTTTGTATTCTTGCCAGAGCTTTGGCCTTAATCTTCTCTCTGGTGTACCCTGCCCACCTCATGGATAAGTCCTAACTGAAGGGAAAATAAAGTATTGGACATAGTATGAATTTTTGTTATTGCTGCCCTCACAATAAGGTTTTGCTGCAATAACAAAAGAAAATCAAAGCCTCAGATCTCAGTGGCCTGAAGAGCAAACCCCTATTTCCCTCTCATGTGCTCTTCTGCAGGAGCTTGGTGGACCCTTAAACCCCGAGACCCAGGCCAATGGATGCTCAACCAACCTGTGCTTCCTCAACCACCAGCCCAGAGAAGCGGCCGGCAGTTATGTCCTTGTGCTTAAACCTTCCTCCTGGACAGGACACACCACCAACTCTGCTCACCTTCATTGGCCAAAGCAAGTCCAATGCCACAAACACTTCACAAGGAGTGGGGAAGTCTGGTCCACCAGAGGTCTATAAGGAGGCAGGCAGGCACCACTGTGATCAGTGATGAGCTCTAATAATTATTGCAAGTATTTAAACCTGGAATGGTAGCTTGTTTATCCCAACACAAGTTGAGTTTTGTCTTGAAATGGTAACGAGGACTGTTATGTAATTTTCTACTATTAATTCTATAAATGTGCACTCAAGATTTGAGACATACACACCATTATTAGATATATTTTATGTATATATAAAATATGCTAGAAATATATATATACTAGAAATATATATATTAGGACTATTTTATGTTTATATACTAGAAATATATATATTATGGTATGTATATTTATTGGAGAAGGCGATGGCACACCACTCCAGTACTCTTGCCTGGAAAATCCCATGGATGGATATATATATATATATATGTATATATATATTTATATTTATATATACTAGAAATATATATGAAGTGTCTTTATATAGCAGGCTGCTGTCTATGGAGTCACAAAGAACTGGACATGACTGAGCAGGCTCACATGTCTTTATATATAATATACATATTATATTACATATACTAGAAATACATCATAATATGTGTTTTATATATATATATGCATGCTAGAAATATACGTACATATGTATTAGGAAAACAGTAAGACAGAAGGTCAGCATACTTGTTAAGGACTCCTTCAGTGGGACTGGGAAGATTTTTTGCGAATCACCAGTTAAGAACTGGATACTGAAAAATGGGAGGGACATGGATTTATGGAGAGGAAAGGATGAGCTAAAATACAAAGAAGAAAAATTCAACACAAAAATTCTGATTTCTGGGCTATTCTTAATGAGCACATTTATGTTGTTTTTGCTAAAATATCAAGACCTTTTAATCCAGTGACTCAGCTTTTCTGTCTCCACTTCTCCTGTATTTGGTCTTATTGCTTTGCCATTTAAAACTCTACAATGGGAGAGATTTTGAAAACTG
Source organism: Bubalus bubalis (assembly GCF_019923935.1). Taxonomy (NCBI): domain Eukaryota; kingdom Metazoa; phylum Chordata; class Mammalia; order Artiodactyla; family Bovidae; genus Bubalus; species Bubalus bubalis. Next base: position 92,007,443 of record NC_059166.1, on the reverse strand, counting down.
GGTCCATTGCTAATGTGCACTGTGGCTCCTTAAACCTGGAAAGATCAATTGAGAAATTATTGGTCCTTCACATTTGTTTTATCACTTTTGATCATTTCATTGCTTGAATTGTGCTCTCCAGACTTAGTGATTCATTATAGTATCAGATCAATAAAAGATTAAATGTTTTCATCAACTGAGTGTAAGTAACTGTCACACTCTTCAGTGTCCAGGACCCTCCTCCAATGGCAGCAGTCAGGGTCAGGATTGGTCAGGGTACTTGCAAATTTTCCTTAGTTTTACTACATTTTAGCCTATGTTTATGGCTTTCTCGATGGCTCAGTGGATAGAGAATCCATCTGCAATGCAGGAGACACAGGAGATGTGAGTTCAATCCCTGGTCCAGGAAGATCCCCTGGGAAAGGAATGACAACCCACTCCAGTATTCTTGCCTGGGAAATCCCATGGACAGACCAAAGGGTCACAAAGAGTTGGACACGACTGAGCAACTGAGAGAGAGCGAGCCTATGTTTGTAGAATTGCAGCCATGGTCTCTTTAAACTGAGTTTACATTTTGCAGTGAAATTAAAGCAACTTTTGGAGACAAAAATTATGTGCCTCCTTGATGTTAGTCATAGTGAATTTCCAACTCTTCTTAAAGGATGTGGTTGTATTTTTTCTCTGGATTGCCATAATAAATTACCACAAATTGAGTGGCTTAGAATGGCAAAATTTTATTCTCTCATGGTTTTGAGGCCAGAAGTCTGAAGTCAAGGTGTGGGAAGGTCATATTTCTTTTGCAGGCTCCAGAGAAGAGTCTCTTCACCTCTTCCCAGTTTCTAGGGATGCCCCTGAGTCCTCAGCATTTCTTGGCTTGTAGCACATCACTCCAGCCCTGCCTCTGTCGTCACCTGGCTATTTCCCCTCTGTCTTTCCTGTATATCTCTGTGTCTCTGTCTTAAGGTTTTTCTCTTCTTCTTCTAAGAACACCAACCACTGGGTTTAAAGCCCATTGTGACCTCATTTTAACTGTTTTACATTTGCAAAGACTCTGTTTCCAAACAGAATCTACCTGACAGGTACCATAGGTTAGGACTTAACCTCTATTGGCGGGACACAGTTCAATGCACAGCGATGGCACTATTGAAGCTTTTCTGTAATTCTGTAGCACACTGTTTGCACGACCCTGGGGAATGCCCCCTCTCCCAGCCTCAAAATCCAGACTAATTTCATTAAGACAAGTCCCTGTGCTTCTGATTGCCACGTTATTTAAAATTCTGCATCATTGTTTACATGCCCTGTGATCTGGTTCCTTGGAAGCAGTTCTTCTTCTTCTCATGATTTTGTTGGTGGAACTTGTCAAATTTTACCTTCCTTTAAAAAGCATCAGGAGGCGGTTCCGATGAACCAGAGGAGACATGCCAGTGACAAAGGGTGAGTCATCCTTTCCCTCCACCAGGGATCTCTGACAGATACTAATGGTAGCTGTCATTGAACTAAATGTGAAGCAAAGGTAAAAGAAAATAAGGCTTGCACTGCTTTAATGAAGATACTTAAAATTGCTTTCCCTTCTTGCTTTTCAACTTTTACATTGGATACAGTTAGCTAAATGCTTTAAAATAAATCTAAGCAAAATCTTGGAATACCATCTTTTCTTTCAAAGTAACATTAATATAATTTTACATGTAGGAAACAGAAAAACAGTTAGAAAATGCCATTTGGGATAATAAACTGAGACTCAACAGTGCCAGATCATACAGTGGTCCCCCCCACCCCCCTTATCCACAGTTTCCCTTTCTTTTGTCTCAGTTACCCGAGGTCAACTATGATTTTAAATATTAATTGGAAAATTCCAGAAATAAATAATTTATAATTTTTAAGTACACACCCATTCTCAGTAGTGTGATGAAATCTTGTGTCATCCTGTCTGAGATCCCCAACCACTGATAATGATCCAGTCTCCCTGATCCAGAATCACTCAAAAGAGATGGTCCTTCTGACATATCACCTAAAGGTTAGCAGTGACCTACCACTAGGTCACAATATCCGTGTCATTCACTCATTTCATCTCATCATACAGGCATTTTATCCTCTCATATCAGAACAGGGAGGCTGAAGACTGTACAATAGAATGTTTTGTATCTTTTTGCACATAACTTTTATTAACATATATTGTTATATATACTTTTTGTTATTAGCTATTATTGTTAATCCTCACTATGCTTAATTTATAAGTTAAATGTTATCGTGTGTTAGTCACTCAGTCATATTGTTGCAATCCCATGGACTGTAGCCCACCAGGCTCTTCTGTCCATGGGATTCTCCAGGTAAGAATACTGGAGTGCTTGCCATTCCCTTCTCCAGGGGATCTTCCTGACCCAGGGGTTGAACCTGGGTCTCCCTCATTGTAGGTAGATTCCTACCATCTGAGCCACCTGGGAAGCCCAAACTTGATCATAGGAATGTATTTATAGGAAAAAATACAGTATACGTAGAGTTCAGCACTATTAATGGTTTTGGACATCCACTGTGGGTCTTGGAACACATCCTCTGAAGGTGATGGGGAGGTCTATAAGTTGAGACCCAAGAGCATCCTTTTGTATTAAACTATATTGTGTGTGGTGTGGTATGCTCAGTCATGTCTGACTCTTTGCAACCCCATGGACTGTAGCCACCAGGCTCCTCTGCCCATGGGATTTCTAGGCAAGGATACTGGAGTAGATTGCTATTTCCTTCTCCCAACTATATTACTATGTGAAATTAACACATACCATACATTATATATACTAATGTAGTGATTGCCCAAAGGAGTGAAGTGACTTGATTCTATCTAACAGGATTGCAAACACTTTTAATTATAATAATGAAAGATGATATGTTGCAATGTAATCTTGCCAAGGAGACGAGTATGGATTTTGAGGTCTCCTAAGGATTATGTTATTTTATCTTTCCTATACGGACCTGTCCTTAGTTTAGGGAGCTTTACTTGGGAGCCAATTATAAATAAGCAACTTGAGTCACATCCCAAAATGAGTGAATCAGAAGCTACACATTAAACAAACTATTATATACAAAATGGGGAAACAAGGTCCTACTTTATAGAACAGGGAATTATATTCACTATCCTGTGATAAACCATACTAGAAAAAATATAAAAAAGAATGTATATGTGTGTGTATATATATATATGAATAGCTTAGCTATATAGCATAAATTAATACAACATTGTGAATCAACTATATGTCAGTAAAATACATTTTAAACATAAAAATTAAAGAAAAATGTGCATTTTAATAAGATCCTCGAGTGAGCTGAATACACATTAAAATTTGTGAAGCTGATATGACTTGACTATAACTTAAAGATGACTAAATTCCTACACTTTACTCTTTCACAATTTTTTTTTTAGCTGATGTTTACACCTTCATCAAAAGATATGAGGCCTATGCTAATAAAAATGATTTTATTGATTACTTACGGTGAAAATCTCCTTAAATCAGGCAGATGTTCTTAAATAGCTTGTAAACAGATTGTCAGAATGGAGAGCACAGCAGATTAGGACAAAAAGCCCCCGTCAATGCCACAGACTGGCCAGGAGAGCTCAACAGGAACAAGAGGGCCCTAGTGTTGTATTGAAGCAAATCCCAAGTGTGTAGTGTGCCAGGGAAAGTTCATGCTTTTCCTGCACTGGCTCTGACACGTTCACACATGAATGTACTTCATTCAGAAGAAGTCAAGGCTCTAAAATGGAATAGTCTGACTTTATTAGAAGCACATGTATCATGGTTCACCCACTCCCTGACCACTGGTGGTTTGTTCATGACTCAACTCTTGAATAAAGGGAGTTGACACTTGGATCTCAAACAAATCTAAATTACAGATTTATTTTCTTCCTCTTCATATTTCTCCTCCTTGCTCATTGCCATGACAGAACCTTACAATTCAGAGAAGTTTGAATAAACTACAAAAGGAATTCTCAACACTCCAAGCATTTTCATTCAAAGGCAAGTCCTGACTCTGATATTTAGACTGAGGTTCTGTGAAAAGTTCAAACAGAATGCTGACTTCTCCAGCCAATTAGAGAGAGTGATTTTTGTTTATAGTTTAAAGCCACCTGGTCCTGAGGTGTTTTCACTTTGGTGCTTATTTTTTTAGTCGAAGGTAGGAATTATTTTCATTCAGAAATATGCTTTGGATAACATCAGTCATTTGCTTAATCCTCAGATACCCCTGTTCATGAAATCCTGTGGGCAAATTAAAACCATTAATATTCTGTAAACTTCAGTCCCTGCTGTTAAAACTCACCTTCAACCACTTCCTCCAACTGCTCACAAGGAGCCAAAAGGAAGGATTTGAACTTCATTACATTTTATTTCTCCTGCTGTCCTCTGCTTTCCATTCCACTGAGAATGGGCAGGGACATGGTCCAAACTCAGGTAGGTAGATGGAAAAATACAGGCTGCAGAAAGCCCACATATGGAATAATCAAGCTCTTAATGGTCACAACATTTTTATATATTTTCATTTCCACTTATGTAATCCCATTAGAGTTGTTTTGACATAACATTGAGTCATTTGATTTTTCTTTTCATAGGGTATTTTTTTTTGTTTCTTCAGCATCATCTAATTAAAAGCAAACATAAATTAATATAGCCTGTCAAGGAAATACTCACCATTCATGGTCCCATTATAATTATAATAATGACACTATCCAAAAAGGCAAAACCATTTTTTAAACCCATAATTAACTTATCACTTATAATTTTTAATTTGAAAAGTAAATACCATGGAGTTAATGTTCTTAAAACCTTGGTCTGTATTCCTTGCTATCAAAATGGTATTCAGAATAACTTGCGTGGCAAATTCTACATACTTTTTATAAATGGGGAAACTTCAGTGACCGAGAGGAAAATAACCTGGCCTCCATTGAGTCATTCACAAACATTGGAAAGAAATTCTCAAATGCATTTCCTGAAAGAGTGTTTTGTGAGTTCACATGCGCTACTTATATCCAGCGTGAAGGAATGCCCTGGGAGTAAATAATCTTTGAAGTCTAATGATTAAGTATTTAGTAATAAAGATTCACTAGAAACCAAGTGCAAACTAGTTTTCAAAAGAGAAAATATTCCATTTCAACATATAGGCTTTGAAATAGCACAGCTTAAAATTTACTCATATCAGATAACCCTTAGTGAGTTACTGATGTATTAATACTTTGGGATTATTTTATGAACAATAAAACTAGATGATGGTAGATTTTAGTCATAGGGTGAGCTATCACCATTAATGAATCATAAGTAATAATGAGTAAAACTAATAAGCTTTTTTTTTTTCAGTTGAAGTGATTTTTTATATTGCCACAATATGGGGCTTTTTAAATCCATTTGATTAAAAAAGCCACAACACAGATAATTCAGAATGTAAAGGCCACCCTATGATCAAGTACAGTTCTTTTTGATACATTAAAGTCCTTGAATTTGGAATTAAAAGGCTCTGAATTAAATAGATACGTAATTCTAAAAAAAAAAAAAAAAAACCCTGATCTATTGGTCACACTTCTGATTTTGTGTCTTATAAGCAAATCTATAAGGATGCCAGGGGTGTAACTTGCTGGAAATAAATCCCTTCACCTGTTTATAGTATCCTAAAAAAGACTGTCCTGTTAAATCTTCCCACTTCCATCCCTCAACATGTATTTAGTGACTTTCATCAATTAATGCCACTCAACAATATACACCTTCACAGGATGCCAACTGACCAAAGATATTCTAAATCTTCACTTGGAGAGAACTGGCAGTGCATGCAAAACAATGGCTGACCTGTTGTTACCCTATTAAGGAGCCTACAATTTGGCTCAATTAAAAAAAAAGAAAAAAACTGTTCCAAATTAGCTTTAATACAAGAAGGATTATCCAAGGCAGAGGTGGGGGAGGTAAAGGCATAGAGGGGGAGTTATATATACATTTGAACTGGAACCTAAGGGGTAGACAGTGCTTTTGATAGAAATGTCGGAAACTAATTCTAAGTGGTGGGTCCAGTATGAGCTGAGGCACAGGCTCAGGAAAGCCTAGGTGCATTTAGGTAGTGAAGCATCTGGTGAGGTCTGGACTCAGAGTGGATATGAGAGCTAGAAAATATGGATGAAAATGTAGGTTGAAGCCATAATTGAGGCGACTTAATAACACCCTATGGAGTGAAGATGATTCCTGTTAGTAACGGGACCATGAAAGGATGTTTGGTGAGTTGAGTGTTTCTGTCATCAAAGCGTATTCACATTCGTTATAAAAAGAATAATACAGAGAAAATATATATACTTGGGATATAAAGTCATCAAACAGTTTAACTCACTTGAAATTGCCACTTTTAAAAACCAGTAACAGTTGAATATCATCAGTTTTCACATTAATAAATTCATTCCTGAGTCAGAAATTGGTACTTTGTCTTGTTTTATGAAAAGATACTCTGAAAGTGTAATTGAGATTGAGTGAGACATCTCTATGATTTAGTGAAAAACTATTTACCCTTCTATTGGCTACCTTTTCTGTCCTCAGAACAGATAGATATATACCCCCATCCTCATCCATCTAGGGCAGACAGAATGAAAAAGACAATCACAGAAAACTAACCAAAGTGATCACATGGATCACAACTTTGTCTAACTCAATGAAAATATGAGTCATGCCGTGTGGGGCCACTCAAGATGGACAAGTCATGGTGGAGAGTTCTGACAAAATGTGGTCCACTGGAGAAGGGACTGGCAAACCACATCAGCATTCTTGCCTGGAGAATGCCATGAACAGTATGAAAAGACCAAAACATGTGACACTGAGCTTCTGATGACACATATCTTCTCACAAGAAGACATGACACTGATGAACTTCAAAGGTCAGTAAGTGCCCCATAATGCTACAGGAGAGGAGTGGACAAATAACTCCAGAGGGAATGAAGAGGCTGAGCCAAAGTGGAAACAACGCCCAGTTGTGGATGTGACTGGTAGTGAAAGTAAAGTTTGATGCTGTCAAGAACAATATTGCATAGGAACCTGGAATGTTAGGTCCATGAATCAAGGTAAATTGGAAGTGGTCAAATAGGAGATGGCAAGAGTGAACATCAACACTTTAGGAAATGGACAAGAAAGGGTGAACTTAATTCAGATGACCATTATATCTACTAATGTGGGCAAGAACCCCTTAGAAGAAATGGAGTAGCCCTCATAGTAAACAAAAGAGTCAAAAATGCAGTACTTGGATGCAATCCCAAAAATAACAGAATGATCTCTGTTTGATTCCAAGGCAAACCATTCACTGTCACAGTAATCCAAGTCTATGCCCCAAACACTAATGCCAAAGAAGCTGAAGCCAACAGTTCTATGAAGACCTACAAGACCTTCTAGAACTAACACCAAAAAAAGATTTTCATTATATTTTTCATTATATATATTATATATTTTTTTATTTTATATATATTATATATATATTTCATTATATTATTTATTTCATATATATATTTTCATTATAGGGGACTGGAATGCAAAAGTAGGAAGCAAAGAGATACCTGGAGTAACAGGCAAATTTGGCCTTGGAGTATAAAATGAAACAGGGCAAAGGCTAACAGAGTTTGCCAAGAGAGCGCACTGGTCAGAGCAAATACCCTCTTCCAACAACACAAGAGAAGACTCTACACATGGACATCATCAGATGGTCAATAAAAAAATCAGATTGATTATATTCTTTGCAGCCAAAGTTGGAGAAGCTCTATACAGTCAGCAAAAACAAGACCTGGAACTGACTGTGGCTCAGATCGTGAATGCTTTATTGCAAAATTCAGACTTAATTTGAAGAAAGTAGGAAAATGACTAGACTATTCAGGTATGACCTAAATCAAATCCCTTATGATTATACAGTGGAAGTGACAAATAGATACAAGGCATTAGATCTGATAGAGTACCTGAAGAACTATGGATGGAGATTCATAACACTGTACAGGAGGCAGTGATCAAACTCATCCCCAAGGGGGGAAAAATGCAAAAAGTCAAAATGACTATCTGAGGAGACCTTACAAATAGCTGAGAGAGAAGAGAAGTGAAAGGCAAAGGAGAAAAGAAAGATAATTATCTGAATGCAGAGTTCCAAAGAATAGCAAGGAAAGATAAGAAAGCCTTCCTAAGTGATAAATGCAAAGAAATAGAGGAAAACAGGAGAGTGGGAGAGACTAGAGATATCTTCAAGAAGATTAGAGATACCAAGGGAAAATTTCATGCAAAGATGGGCTCAATAAAGGACATAAGTGATATGGACCTAACAGAAACAGAAGATATTAAGAAGAGGTGGCAAGAATACACAGAAGTACTGTACAAAAGAGATCTTAATGACTGAGATAATCACGATGGTGTGATCACTCACCTACAGCCAGACATCCTGGAATGTGAAGTCAAGTGGGAAGCATCACTATAAACAAAACTACTGGAGATGATGTAATTTCAGCTGAGCTATTTCAAATCCTAAAAGATGATGCTGTGAAAGTGCTACACTGAATATGCCAGCAAATTTGGAAAACTCAGCAGTGACTACAGGACTTGAAAATGTCAAAACCAATACAATATTGTAAAGTTAAAAAATAAAATAAAATATATAAAAAAAGAAAATGTCAGTTTTCTTTCTAATCCCAAAGAAAGATAATGCCAAAGAATGTTCAAACTGCTGCACAATTGCACTCATCTCACACACTAGCAAAGTAATGCTCAAAATTCTCCAAGCCAGACTTCAAGAGTACATGAAACAAGTGAGAAATTCCAGATGTTCAAGCTGGATTTTGAAAAGGCAGAGGAACCAAAGATCAATTTGCCAACATCTGTTGGATCACAGAAAAAGCAAGAGAATTCCAGAAAAACATCTACTTCTGCCTCATTGACTAGGCTAATGCCTTAGACTGCGTGGATCACAACAAACTGTGGAAAATCCCTAAAGAGATGGGAATACCAGACCACCTGACCTGCCTCCTGAGAGAATTGTATACAGGTTATGAGGCACCAGTTAGAACCAAACATGGAACAACAGACTGGTTCCAAATTGGGAAAGGAGTACATCAAGCCTGTATATTGTCACCCTGCTTATTTAACTTATAAGCAGAGTACATCATGAAAGATCCTGGACTGGATGAAGCACAAACTGGAATCAAGCTTGCTGGGAGTAATAGCAATAACCTCAGATATGCAGATAACACCACCCTTATGGCAGAAAGTGAAGAAGTAAAGAGCCTCTTGATGAAAGAGGAGAGTGAAAAAGCTGGATTAAAATTCAACATTCAAAAAACGAAGATCATGGCATCCGGTCCCATCACTTCATGGCAAATAGATGGGAAAACAATGGAAACAGTGAGAGACTTTACGTTCTTGGGCTCCAAAATCACTGCAGATGGTGACTGTAGCCATGAAATTAAAAGACACTTGCTCCTTGGAAGAAAAGCCATGATAAACCTAGACAGTGTATTGAAAGGCAGAGACATTACTTTGCCAACAAAGGTCTGTATAGTCAAAACTATTTTTTTTCCCAGTAGTCATGTATGGATGTGAGAGTTGGGCCATAAAGAAGGCTGAGTGCGAAAAAACTGATGCTTTTGACCTGTGGTGTGGAGAAGACCCTTGAGAGTCCCTTGGATGGCAAAGAAATCAAACTAATCAATCCTAAGGGAAATCAGTCCTGACATTCATTGGAAGGGCTGATGCTGAAACTAATACTCCAATACTTTGACCACCTGATGTGAAGAACCAACTCACTGGAAAAGACCCTGATGCTGGGAAAGATTTAAGGCAGGAATAGAAGGGGATGACAGAGGACACGATGGTTGGATGGCATCACTGACTCAATGGACATGAGTTTGAGCAAGGTCCAGGAGATGGTGATGTACAGGGAAGCCTGGCATGCTGCAGCCCATATGGTTGCATAGAGTCGGGCATGACGGAGTGAGTGACTGAACCACAGCTCTCCATTAATTGTTGTTATATTCCCATTAAGGGTTAATTATGGCTGGAATGTTTACATAAACTTCCCCAAATCATTAGCAAGTAAATGGTAGAGTTGGATTTCAAAGGCATATCTTTTACTTTTTCTCTGAGACTTGGGCTTTGATATTTATTGCATACAGGGGCTATTTCTGAAGCCTGCAGCAACTGTTTACTGAAAAATTGTAGGTTTGTTGAATGTATGCCCTGAACAAGACACAGAATCAGGTCCTGGATGAACGGTTGTCACCCAGAGAGACATTGTCCTTTTTTCTTGCTGAGCTTATATTTGAGTTGGGAGATAGATTTTAAATTATTGGTATTGGGAGGTACATTTTTTTTTAAGAAAGAACACTAATTACAAACTAAATGCTTCACCAAAATCAAGTTGTGTGCTACAAGACAGAATGCCAGTTAGTACTAAGTGCTTAAGAGGATGATCCTAATGCCAGGGTGGGAAAAATAGCCTTGGGCATTTAAGCTATGAGATGAGGATGAGTAGGCATTGACAAGTGAAAGAAATGAGAGGATTTTAGGCAAAGAAAATAGCTTTTTTCTATTTTTGCTTTCTTCAAAATTTAACTCTATCTCAAGGCAGATGAGTAGGGCAGCAAAAGCCAGGGATTTAAGAACATATTAGTTCCACTCAGGCCCCACTACACCCACTGATATGGGCATCATTGGCAGCGTGAGCACCACCGCGGTCCACGTATAAATAGGATCCCCGCACCTGCCTGGCTCGTCTCCATCCTGTTGGGCACACAGTTCATTCTGACAAGTAGGAAATTGGATGAGGGGATCTGGAAGCCTTGTTTCTGTGCTAGCAATCTGCGACACTGTGTTTCTGGCCCTCATAGTGCTCACATTTGAATTCATGGTTTTATCAGAAATAGAGCATAGCAAATATATACAGCGATGAAGGGCAGAAAGGGAAGAATCGACTGATCAAGACTCTTCTAAATTCCAGAGGAATGGTTTTTGATGAGACAGAAAAACTGTGTACCATTGTGAATGTTCGAATGTTATTTATAAGTTAAAATTGAATGCATTTTCTTACTTGCTAAAAACAGAAAATTTGCTTTCATATAAGAAAGGTTTTAATTTATTTGTTATTGAAACAGACAAATGATGTCAAATGTTAATTTGTAGTATGTAGGATACCATAAAAAAAACTGAGATTTTGGGAAAGAAATCATGGGGTAAACTAGTTTATGGTTACTTTTCAATCCTTTCTTTTTTCTGGTACTGAATTGCTGAATAGAGCAGAATTCAAACTCTGCTGTCCTTTGGTTGCTAAGTACTGTCCAACTCCTTGTGACCCCATGGACTGCAACATGCCAGGCTCCTCTGTCCTTCACTATCTCCTGGAATTTTCTCTAATTCTGTTGAGTCAGTGATGCCATAAAACCATCTCATCCTCTGTTGCCCACTTCTCTGCCTGCCCTCAATCTTTCCCAGCTTCAGGGTCTTTTCCAATGAGTCACATCTTGGCATCAGGTGGTCAAAGTGTTGGAGCTTCAGCATCAGTCCTTCCAATGAATATTCAGGATTGATTTCCTTTAGGATTGACTGGTTTGTTCTTTTTGCATTCCAAGGGACTCTCAAGAGTCTTCTCTAGCTCCACAATATGAAAGGATCAATTCTTTGGCACGCAGCCTTTTTTATGGTCCAGCTCTCACATTGTACATGACTACTGGAAAAACTATAGCTTTGACTATATGGTTCTGTGTCAGCAAAGTGATGTCTCTGCTTTTTGATACATTACCTAGGTTTTCCGTATCTTTCCTTCCAAGGAGCAAGTGTCTTTTATTTTCATGGGTGCAGTCACCATCTGCACTGATTTTGGAGACCGAGAAAATAAAATCTGTCACTGCTTCCACATTTTCCCCTTCTACTTGTCATTAAGTGATGGGACTAGGTGCCATGATCTTAGTTTTTTGAATGTTGGGTTTTAAGTCAGTTTTTTCATTCTCCTCTTCTCCACTCATCAAGAGGCTCTTGAGTGCCTCTTGAGTTTCTGCTATTAGAGTGGTAATATCTACATATCTGAAGTTGTTTGTATTTCTCCCAGCAGTCTTGATTCCAGTTTGTGATTCATCCAGCCTGGCATTTCACATGATGTACTCTGAATATAACTTAAATAAGTGGGGTCACAATATACAGCCTTGTCGTTCTTCTTTCAAGTTTGAACCAGTCAGTTGTTCTCCGTCCAGTTCTATTAATAACTGTTGCTGCTTTATCTGCATACAGGTTTCTCAGGAGACAGGTTAGGTGGTCTGGTACATCCGTCTCTTTAAGAATTTTCCAGTTTATTGTGATCCACACAAAGGCTTTAGTGCAGTCAATGAAGCAGAAGTACCTATTTTGCTGGAATTCCCTTGCTTTCTCCATGATCCAGCAAATGTTAGCAAGTTGAAGTTTGGTTCCTCTGCCTTTTCCAAATCTAGCTTATACTTCTAGAAGTTCTCTATTCAAGTATGGCTGAGGCCTAGCTTGAATAATTTTGAGCATAACCTTGCTAACATGTGAATTGAGCCCAAATGTATGGTAGTTTGAACTTTCTTTGGCATTGCCATTCTTTAGTATTTGAATGAAAACTGACCTTTTCCAGTCCTTTAGGCCACACCTGAGTTTTCCAAATTTGTTGAGATATTGAGTGCAACACTTTAACAGCATCATGCTTTAGGATTTTAAATAGCTTAGGTGGAATTTCATCACCTCCACTAGCTTTGTTTGTAGTAATGCTTCCTAAAGCCCATTTGACTTCACACTGCAGGATAACCAGCTCTGGGTGAATGACCGCACTATTGTGGTTATCTGGCTCATTAAGACTTGTTTTTGTATAGTTCTTCTGTGTATTGTTGCCACTTTTTATTCTCTTATGCTGCTTTTAGATCCTTAACTTTTTGTCCTTTATTGTGACAATCCTTGTATAAATATTCCCTTGATATCTCCAATTTTCTTAAAGATATATCTAATCTTTCCCATTCTATTGTTTTCCACTAGTCCTTTGCATTGTTCATTTAAGGTCTATTTATCTTTCCTTGCTATTCTCTGGGACTTTACATTCAGTTGGGTATATATTTTCCCTTCTCCCTTGCTTTTCACTTCTCTGCTTTTCTCAGCTAAATAAAGCCACCTCAGGCAACCACTTTGCCTTCTTGCATTTTTTTTTTTTTTCCTTTTGGATGATTTTGGTCACTGCCCCCTGCACATTGTAACACACCTCTGTCCATAGTTCTTCAGGCAGTCTGTCTCCCAGATCTGATCCTTTGAATCTATTTATCACCTCCACTGTATAATCATAAGGGATTTGATTGAGGTCACACCTGAATGGCCTAGTGGTATTCCCTACTTTCTTCAATTTAAGCCTGAATTTTGCAATGAGGAGTTTATGATCTGAGCCACTCCAGGTCTTGTTTTTGTGGGCTGTATAGAGTTTCTCCATCTTTTGCTACAAAGAACAAAATTGATTTGTTTTCAGTATTGACCATGTGATGATGTCCATGTGTATAGTCATCTCTTGGTTTGTTGGGAAAGGGTGTTTGCTATGACCGGCATGTTCTCTTGACAAAACTCTGTTAGCCTTTGCCCTACTTCAAGGGCAAACTTGCCTGTTATTCTGGGTATCTCTTGACTTCCTACTTTGCATTCCAACTCCCTATGATTAAAAGGACATCTGTTTTTGGTGTTAGGTCTAGAAAGTGTTGTCAGTCTTCATAGAACCAGTCATCTTCAGCTTCTTCATCATCAGTGGTTGAGGCATAGACCTGGATTACTGTGATACTGAATGGTTTGAGTTGGAAATGAGCCAAGATCATTCCGTCCTTTTTGAGACTGCACCTAAGTGCTACATTTCAAAATTTGCCCATTCCTGTTCATTTTGGTTTACTGATTCCTAAGATGTCAGTGTTCACTCTTGCCATCTCCTGCTTGACCACATCCAGTTTATCTTTTTCATGGACCTACCGTTCCAGGTTTCTATGCAGTATTGTTCTGTACAGCATCAGACTTTACTTTCACCACCAGACACATTCACAGCTGAGCATCATTTCCGCTTTGTCCCAGTCACTTCATTCTTTCTGGAGCTATTAGTAATTGCCCTCTATTCCTCCCCTGTAGCATATTGAACACCTTCCGACCTGAGGTGCTCATCTTCCGGTGTCATATTTTTTTGACTTTTCATACTGTTCATGGGGTTCTACAGGCAAGAATATTGGAGTGGGTTGCCATTTCCTCCTCCAGTGGACCATGTTTTGTCAGAACACTTCACTATGAGCTGTCCATCTTGGGTGGCCCTGCACAGCATAGCTCATAGCTTAATTGAGTTACACCAGACTCTTTGCCATGATGGAGCTGTGATCCATGCAGGGGATTGCTGCTGCTGCTGCTAAGTTGCTTCAGTCGTGTCCGACTCTGTGTGACCCCAGAAAAGGCAGCCCACTAGGCTCCCCCGTCCCTGGGATTCTCCAGGCAAGAACACTGGAGTGGGTTGCCATTTCCTTCTCCAATGCATGAAAATGAAAAGTGAAAGCGAAGTCTCTCAGTCGTGTCCGACTCCTAGCAACCCCATGGACTGCAGCCTACCAGGCTCCTCCATCCATGGGATTTTCCAGGCATGAGTACTGGAGTGGGGTGCCATTGCCTTCTCCAATGCCAGGGATTAGCCCCTTTCTATACTGTTTGTTTCATTTAGGGACTTTTAATGTTCTGCCGAAGTCCAACACTAATATAATTCTAGGTTTTGGTGACTATGAATAAAACTGCTATAAACCTTCTCAGAGAGGTCTTTGTGAGTAATTTTATGTGGATAAATATGTAGAAGAAATAACCCTGTGTTATATAGGGAATGTATATTAATTTATAGGAAACCACCAACTTTTTTCCCCAAAGTGGCTCTATCATTGTACATTCCAGTCAGCAAGGTGAGAGTTTCAGTAGCTCATTGTCTAGACCAGCACATGTTGGAGATAGATTTTAAAAATTTAGTCTTTTTTGTTGTTGTATAGTGATGTCTTACTGTAGTTTTAATTTGCATTCCTCTAATAGAAATGGGTGATGAGTATGTTTACATGTTATCTGCTACCCATTTTTCTGCTTAGGTGAAGTATTTTAAAATATTTTGCCCATTTCTTAAATGAGTTCTTTGTTTTTCATTATTGATTATAAGAGTTCTGTATAAATTCTGAATGGAAGAGTTTTTAATTAGATATATGTTCTGTGAATATTTTCTCAGAATCTATGACTTTTCATCTTCTTAGCAGTCTCTTTTTAAATTATGTAGATTCTTTGAAATTTCCTACATATACATCACGTGGTGTGCAAATGAAAGACACTTTTAGTTATTCCTTTCTAATCCACATACCCTTTATTTCTTTTTTGTGCTTAATTGCTTTGATTAGAACTGCTACTTCAAGGCTGAATAGGAGTCGTGAGAGCAGAGACTTGCCATGTTCCTGATCTTAGGTGAAAGCTTTCATTCTTTCATCAGTAAGTGTGATGTTAATTGTGGGTTTGTTGTGGGTACCCTTTTTTAAGTTGGGGAAGTTACTTTCTATTCTTAGCTTACTGAGGGTTTTTATTATAAAGATATTGAAATTTGTCAAATACTTTTTCCACATCCAGTGAGATGTTTGTATTATTAGTAGTACAGCTATTGTTAGTCACTGAATATTGAATCAATCTTGCATTTCTAGGAGAAAAGCATTTTGACATAATATGTTCTCTTTTTTGTACCACTGGGTTTTTGTTGTATTTTGAGAACATATTTTATATCAGTGATTCTTACCTGGGGATGATTTTGCCTCCCAGGGGATCTTTGACAATGTCTGCAGACATGTTTGATTGTTACAACTAGGAAGAGGAGGAGGGTTTGCTGTTGGCATCTAGGGGGTAGAGGCCAGGGATGCTGCTAAACACCCTGAATTGCACAGGAAAGCTCCCAATAACAACAACAACAAAAATCACCTGGTTATAATTGTCAATAGTGACAAGCTTGAGACATCCTACTTATAAATTCCAAATGTTTATAATTTATCCACATATGTTTTAAGGCCCAGAAGATTTGTGCTACACCACTTCAGTCGTGTCTGACTCTTTGCAACCCTGTGGACTATAGCCTGTCTGATTCCTCTGTCCATGGGATTTTCCAGGCCAAAATACTGAAGTGGGTTGCCATGCCCTCCTCCAGGGGATGTTCCCGACCCAGGGATCAAACCCATGTGTTCTCCTGTGTCTCTTGCATTGCAGACAGATTCTGTACTGCTGAGCCATGAGGGTCTAACTTAGTGAATGTTCAATGTACATGTTATGTGCATTCTCCTGGGGTGGGTAGGAGTGCTGTTGTTTAATGTTAGGTCAAGTTGCTGAAGGTGGTATTAAGGCCTCTGCAGTGTGGCTGAGTCACCTCCTTGTTCTGTGGATGGCTGAGCAGAGGGTGCAGACACCTGTAATTATGAACCTGTCACCTCCCCTTTCAGCTCTGTAAGCTTTGCTTCACATTTTTATAAATTCTTGAAAAATGGAACTCTATCATTACATAATGTTCCTCTTATTCCTAGAAACATTTCTTATTCCAGAGCACACTCTCTTATATTAATATAGCAATCCAACTTTCTTTTGATTAGAGTTTGTTTGGCGTATTTTTTCATCCCTTGTTATCTCTCTGTGTCCCTGGTGGCTCAGATGGTAGAGTCTGCCTGCAATGCAAGAGACCCGGGCTCGATCCCTGGGTCAGGAATATCCCCTGGAGAAGGGAATAGCTACCCACTCTGGTATTCTTGTCTGGAGAATTCCATGAACAGAGGAGCCTGGCCAGTTACAGTCCATGGGACTGCAGAGAGTCGGACACGACTGAACAACTAACGCATTCACTTTCACTTTATCTGTGTCCCTATATTTAAAGTGTGCTCTGTACACATCATATAGTTGAGAGATTCTTTAATTCAAGTTGACAGTTTCTATCTCTTAATTAAAATGTTTAGAACCCTTACATTTAATGTGGTTATTGGTATGGTGGATTTAAATCTACAATATTTCTAGTTGTTTTCTGTCAATTCTATGTGCTTTCTCCCTTTTTTATTTTTTTCCTATCTTGGAATTAAATGTTTTTATGATTCTATTTTATCTCTATTATTGGTGTATTAGTTGTTATTCTTTTAAAATGTTTTGCTTGTTCTGTATTTTACAATAAACATCTTTAACTTATGAAAGGCTACCTTTCAATAGCTTTGTATGTTTCACCTGTAACATGAGAACTTTTAACATATACCCCATTTACTCCCTTCTATCCTTCTGTTTTTGTTACTGTCGGTTTACTTCTATTCAGAAACCTCACAATACATTCTTACTCTTTTTGCTTTAAGTAGTCATATTATCTTTAAAATTTATCAGATTATCTTTATTTTTCTTTTTTTTAGATTATCTTTAAAAGTGAGAAAAGATATCTTTCATATGTACTTTCATTTTATTACTTCCATGACTATTTCTTTGGATAGCTTCAGGTTTCCATGTGGTATCACATGTGTTGGTGTCTGAAGAACTTCCTTTAATTTTCTTTCTCTTCTTCAATATTTTTCCTTTTTCTGCTGGCTCCAGGCCTGTCCCCTAGCTGGTCACCTGTAGGCTTCTGCCTCGGCCGGGACCTCTCTCTTATACCTGCTTCCAGCCTTTTCAGGAGCACCAGATGGGAGCCATGGAGAAGAGCTGATGAGCAAGTGTGGACTCCCCTGTGTATGGAGTCCCCAGCTGACACATTAGTCCATGCTCATCCCCTACGATTCACTAGAATTTTACCGAATTTCTTCCTGCCCCTTTATTGGGAGGCACCCTCTTCCTCTGGGCTTCCCCGGTGGCTCAGACAATACAGAAACCGCCTTCGATGCAGAAGACCCAGATTTGACCCCTGGGTTGGGAAGATCCCCTGGAGAAGGGAACAGCTACCCACTCCAGTATTCTGGCCTGGAGAATTCCACGGACTGAATAGTCCATGGGGTCGCAAAGAGTCAAACATGACTGAGCGACTTTCACTTCACTTTATATGTACTCAGTTTAAATACACATACTTGATAAAAGTAAATTAAATCCATTAAAAAACAATAGTTGTTTTTAATTTCTTGAATCTGTACTGCATAGAAAAAAAATAAAATTGCAGGATCCTTTCTAAATATTTATGCATTATTATATCAGAATCAAGGCCATCTTCTGCATATTGAAAACTGTCTTCTAGGCATGTGTGCGTGCATACTCAGTCACTTCAGTCATGTCTGTCTCTTGGTGACCCCATGAACTTTAGCCCACCAGGCTTCTTTGTCCATGGGGATTCTCCAGGCAAGAATCCTGGAGTGGGTTGCCATGCCTTCCTCCAGGGGATCTTCCTTACCCAGGGATTGAACCAATGTCTCCTGCATTGCAGGCAAATTCTTTACCACTGAGCCACCAGAAAAATCCCATCTAAGTGTATGGAAGGTAATAATGAAAATAGAAAGAATAATGTTAATGCCTATGAAGTAATTTAATTTTCATTTATGCTGGGGTGAAATGTCATGAAGAAATGTAACATTGTATCTGAATTAGTATAAAGGGAAACCATTGGACTGTAATAGAGCATTCAAATTGAGTTTTTCATGGAGCATATTCATACGTTAGCCCTTTAAAAACCGTAAATCAGATTAAAGTAAGGCAGCAGTGAGAGAGGAAGTGAAGTTTGCTGAGTAAGGCACCCTAGGAGAATGCTGTTCATATAATATTGCCTGATCAGTGTTTGTTGAAGCTATCTTTTAAGGAAAAATGCATGCTTTTTTTTGTGTATACACCTTTAGTATTGTCCTTTCTTTAGAATTTCCCACCATAATAACCAATGTAATGAGGAAATTAATACTTGAATTAAATCTATTTCTAAGAACAGGAGAAAATAAAATTAATTCTGACATTACAAGGCATGTCAATTAACTCTTTCTGATGTTTGAGGAGCTTGGCCTTGGATTCAGAGTAAATCAAGAAATACTCATCTTTTGGGCACAGACCAGGTCTTTCACCCACTGCAGAAGTGTAGTCTCTGCTCTCAAGTGGCTTCTGGTCTGATCAGGAGATAAGGAAACTGAGCACAGACAGAGCCCCTAGCGTAGAGGCTGCGCCAGGCTCCAGGAAGTTAGGATGCACAGAGGTCCCTGGGTACCCCAGGCAGGGGAGCATGATAGAGAGCATCACAGGAGGATGATGTTGCAGGAAGAATCTAAAGTAGAATCCCCTCCTCTCAGGCCCAGGAGACTGTTTAGAGGATTATGACCCCAAAACTGAGCTTTTTGAAGTTTTCTTTAAGAATGTGAAAGTGGAACTCCATGTGTGACCACGTCCCTCCCCCCTGCCCTGGTTTCTCTCATCGGCAATGGCCTTTCTGTTTTATTGTTCATGTGTATGCATTTTAAAGCTATACTATTTAGAACTATTGTTATTTTGTATTTCCTGTGTCTTTATATCATTTTCAGGATCTTAAGATATTTTTACTAGATGATTTTACTTATTTGTGTGAAAAATCATACTTTACCAAATCTGTAGCCACAGAAAACCTATAGGGAGGGTTCAGGAGAACAGGTGTAAATTTTCTCTCTGTGTCTTCAACAGCTACCTGACTTCAAGGAGCTTAGGTCAGACCAGATTTCAGGGCAGAGCTGGAGCCTGAGCTGAGGCCAGAACTTCTGATGTTACCAGCTGGCAATTAGGAAAGTGCCAGCAGAGGTGTGTAAACCAGCCAAGGAAAAGAAATGCAATTTAGGGCAATTGTCATGTGATAACTCAGTGCCTATAATCATCTCTGAATGTATTCAGTTATTTAGATTGTGCCTTTTGTCCTGCATATTTATTTACATTAAAATTTTTCCATTAGTCTACCATTATGGAAAAATTAGTAAGTTATGCATCTGTAGGAAGGAGATGAGTCAGATTGAGGCCCTGTTGACCAAGGAAACAACTGAAGGAATGAAAGTGTGGTAAGAAGAAGTTATTAACATTGCTCAGAATGGCCAGACAGTTCAACATAAATAATTATGAGAGCAAATCTACTGAAACTAGAGGTTGAATAACTGGGAAAGGAATACCTTTGACTTTCGAGAACCTTCTATCAGACCAAAACGCTTTAAAGCCAAAAGGAGATCAAAAGCACCCGTGATGCTTCTTACTTCAGGAGACCTGGCTCTCCAGTGCTGAGCCACTTGCCTCAAATTCTTAGGAGAGATGTGACGTCTTCATTATGATTCCTCTCAGGGAAGGAAGAGGTGGGTCTCAGTCCCCACATGGACCTATCCATTTTGGTGCTGTGAGCCTGAAGTCAAAATACATCAATCTGAGCAAACAAAAGTGCATTTTCTCCAAGGCTCTTTCCCACTTCAGTTATAAGCATAAGAATAATTATGGCAGAATAATTATGACCTATTTGAAAAGACCCTGATGCTGGGAAAGATTGAGGGCAGGAGGAGACAGGGATGACAGAGGATGAGATGGTTGCATGGCATCACTGACTCAATGGACATGAGTGAGTGAACTCTGGGAGTTGGTGACGGACAGGGAGGCCTGCCGTGCTGCAGTCCATGGGGTCAGAAAGAGTGGGACACAACTGAGCGAGTGAACTGAACTGAACTGAATTATGGCAGAAAGAAGAGCGATCAATTCAAGCTGATCGTGGCTGAGACTGAAGGAGGAGCATATCTGAGTTCAGCTTTGTGTAAGAATAGTCTGCCTCTTCCCGTCTCTGAGCTGCCCCACACAACAGTGATCTTGCGGTTGAGGATTTGGGAATAACTGTTTGCAGTGGAGACATCGCCCAGGTCTTCCCTGTACATGAACAGAGGGCTGTTTCTCTGTGGGTAGGTAATCATGCCTCCCAGTTTACCTCAAACAGTCCCACTTCATGCCTCTTTCTCAAAATATGGTTTGGGTGAAAATATAAAACCACAGGTCACCTGCTGACGGTGCCTCCAGAGAGAGCCCATCACTAGAGAGAGCCAATCACTAGAGGGGAAACTGCCAGCTAACCACGCTCACAGAGCATGCTAAACACCGCCGAAAGATAAGCATCCTAAATTTTATCATCTTGTTAGAAAAGAAGTGATATATGTATACCTATGGCTGACTCACTGTGCTATACAGCAGAAAAGAATGCAGCGTTGTAAAGCAACTATACCTCAATAAAAATAAAGATAAGAAACTAAAGTAAAAGAAGCATAATACAAGTAAATGGACAAAGGTTCACACACTCACACACACAGACACACACACACACACACCAGTATTTTTTTTTTAATCCAAGGGCCAGTGAGACTTAAACGTATGATTGGAAGAAAAAGAAGAAGGTAGAAAAGATGTCAGATAATTGGGTCCTCACTGGAGGCGGAGGTGGTTAGGGGGGAGCCCTGTTACCAGGCAGAGCAGACAGATGACTCCGGGCTCCTGGAGATAGTCATGGGGAAAAGAGTCCCTTTCCAGGTGAGAGCCTTTCCCTTCATCCTGCTGGGCTTTGTCCATATTCAGTAACTTGCATTAATCAACAGATCAATCAGGTCCTTCACCCCCACTGTATCAGGAAAGGCCCAAGTATAACTGCAGCAAGCTAATCTCCAGGTTTGTCTGATAGTAAGTCCTCTTGGGTACAGTTTTAGGAACAATTAGAGTTAATTAAAAAGACAGGGTTGTCAGCACCTGAACGATGTGGAAAAAGAGAACTGGGGACTTGGCTTTGGATTCCCAGCTGCACCCAAGTTCAAGCTGAATACAACTGCTTTTTCAGGAATGTGTGTGTGTGTGTGTGTCCATGTGTGTATGTGCCTGTGTGCAGAGGAGGAAAGGGTTCATAACGTAGATACCAGATCAGTTTTGGAATAAAAGTGAAAGGCATTCTTAGTGGCTTTCAAATCCTCTAAAAATAGCCGCGTGTCTCTGCCAAAGCTAATATAGACAGGATTCCCATGGAAACCCTTTGGGCTACAAGGGTGGGTATTATTTCATCTCCAGCTATTGGATGAATACTTCTGCCCACTTACACGTCACTCTTCTTCATAACCTAGGACTTTATCTATTGTCAGGACCGATGAACCAAACCCTAAAGGCACCTGCTTGTCTGATCTGCTCATCTGAAAAGGAAAAACAGTACAGCAGTGACTGTACTTAATAATAAATAAAAAAAATTCACAAGGAAAGCTCAACAACCAAAAAAGAAACACATCTGCCTTGTTTCACATTGTGTGCTCATTCTTTTAGTTTTCTAACCAGTTTCTAATTCCTAGTAGGAGTCCCTGATCGTGGCCAGATTTTATTATATAATTTGTTCTATATATTTATCTGTGATAATAGTCTCCCTCTTATATGTTGTCACATTTTGGGAGTCCCCTTTTTGGATGCATTTATCAGCTCTGAGGAACTAAAAGAATTATAGTATATAAGGTCTGCATGGAGTATGATATTGCTAGTTAGCCCTCAGGCATTCTTACTCTGTTCACTTTCAGTTGGAAAATAAATTTTTTTTAAAAATATTAAGGGCCAGGAATGGTCAATGTATTTGCCTCTTTCCTTTTGGAATTATAACACTTTTGGGAAAAGATCTTTAACAAAATAACTATCTGTAATCACTATCATTTTACAGATTCTGAGATAAGAGTCTGTTTTAAAAATTGCAAAACTCAAGATTACAGTAAAATTAGAGGGTATTTTCTGCATAAGTTTCAGCAGATAAAAATTATGTCTAATTTTATGACTAATTGACAGTCTTTAAAAAATTTTTTGCAGCTTCATTCTTTACTCTTATCTTTGCCTCTTTAGCCTGCTTTCTAATAATGTGTTTTCTAAGCTGCATTATAAATAATAATTAACTTATGTACATGCTTCTTAAGTACCTACCAACACACATCCTTATAAATAAGATTTAATCATCATAAGTTCAGTTCAGTTCACTCGCTCAGTCGTGTCCGACTCTTTGCAACCCCATGAATCGCAGCACACCAGGCCTCCCTGTCCATCACCAACTCCAGGAGTTCACTCAGACTCACATCCATCGAGTCAGTCATGCAATCCAGCCATCTCATCCTCTGTCATCCCCTTCTCCTCTTGCCCCCAATCCCTCCCAGCATCAGAGTCTTTTCCAATGAGTCAACTCTTCGCATGAGGTGGCCAAAGTACTGGAGTTTCAGCTTTAGCATCATTCCTTCCAAAGAAATCCCAGGGCTGATCTCCTTCAGAATGGATGGGTTGGATCTCCTTGCAGTCCAAGGGACTCTCAAGAGTCTTCTCCAACACCACAGTTCAAAAGCATCAATTCTTCGGCGCTCAGCCTTCTTCACAGTCCAACTCTCACATCCATACATGACCACTGGAAAAACCATAGCCTTGACTAGACGGACCTTTGTTGGCAAAGGAATGTCTCTGCTTTTCAATATGCTACCTAGCATGGTCATAACTTTCCTTCCAAGGAGTAAGCGTCTTTTAATTTCATGGTTGCAGTCACCATCTGCAGTGATTTTGGAGCCCAAAAACATAAAGTCTGACACTGTTTCCACTGTTTCCCCATCTATTTCCCATGAAGTGATGGGACCAGATGCCGTGATCTTCGTTTTCTGAATGTTGAGTTTTAAGCCAACTTTTTCAGTCTCCTCTTTCACCTTCATCAAGAGGCTTTTTAGTTCTTCTTCACTTTCTGCCATAAGGGTGGTGTCATCTGCATATCTGAGGTTATTGATATTTCTCCCAGAAATCTTGATTCCAGCTTGTGCTTCTTCCAGCCCAGCATTTCTCATGATGTACTCTGCATCTAAGTTAAATAAGCAGGGTGAAGCATAAAAGGTTATCAAGTCAAATGTTTCCAAAATGCTTCCAGGTTTATTGAACGATATACATATTCTCCAAAGGTCATTTCATGTCCTTCTGTGGCTGATTTGACTTCTGGTTCTAATAGATGTCTTACAGTCCTGCAGTAGGTGTGTTTTCTTGCTTAGTATTTATGTGTTTGAGTAAGAATTGGGGAAGGGATGCGGTTAGCTCTCCCCAAGTGGAGAGGAGTTACACTGCAGATACTTACACCAACAGCAGCAGGAGTGGTTGGAAACGTAGGCAGGCATCCTCAAGATTCCTAGACAATATCTGGAGTGTCCAAAGCCAGGCTCCGGGGAGGCCTGGTTTTCCTCCCCTGCACAGCGGCAGCAAGACCGCATACCCTCTTCATCACTAGAGCTGGGTCCCGGTTGATCTGGTACATTTTCCTCCTTCCAGTTTCACCCGCGGGAGGTATTCACCGACCATCAGAGAGAACCCATCAGAGGGGCCAGTCCACCGAACATACCTGCTGGCATTCCGAATATGAAGAATCCGTAAAATCACTTTTATTGTTACTTTGTTCTTTAGCCGCTCAGTTATGTCCGACTCTTTGCGACCCCATGGACTGTAGCCTGCCAGGCTCCTCTGTCCATGGGATTCTTGGGGAAATAAAGAATAGGGTCGTACAGTCAGGAGAAAAAAAAGTGCTTATCTTGTAACTTTACAGCTGTGAAAGTGTCAGGGTGCAGATTTAATTCAGTGAGAAAGCACAGGGAGCGGAGAGGGAAAAGCCTTCGCCTCTGACTGGCTGGGTCACCTTAGTGTGCTTCTAATTTAGAGGCTCCGCGTCTCTGGACTGAAAACAACACATTTAATGATGTGACACAAGCTCATTCATCATTTCAATCAGTCGTTACCTTCCACAGCGGTCAGACAGTGTTTGACACTGGAGAATTTGGAAAACATCAGGAGCAAGAAACAATTCAGTGAGGCCCAGAAATGTGACCCTGTTGGAATCCTCCAGGAAGCCGATTTAGATTAGCAGCCAAAGCTGGGCAAATTGTCCTAGACCCTAGAATAAACACAACCTATTGTCCAAATAGGAGGAGGATGGCCTTGAGTAGTGATTAAATGAGTGAGTAATCCTACACGTTGTGGGATGCTGCTTGAATGCATTCCATTCACTGCTGTGTCTCAGGAATGACTTAAGTGAGTACATTACACTCATCTTTTGAGTTAAACTTGCTCTTCACGCTTTCTGCTAAATTACCTCTGTTTGTCATTTAAATGGGATTTGAACATTTAATCTCATGTTCCCAAGCTATAAAGCTAATTTGGTAGCACTGAACCATTTTAGTGATACTTGTAGTATACACAGCAAAAATCTCTACACAATTATATTGATGAGCTATTATCCAGAATCAAATGTTTTTATCTAACAGTAATGAAAGTCCATTCCATAAATAGTAGATTTTAGTTACCTATGAATTGTGAAGGACGTAATATCATTTATTACAAACATTAAAATTATCATTCATATAAATATATACCTTGTTGCTTATTTTTTTTTAATGTGCTGGTACCCTGGTCCCTGCATGTGTCCCTTCCACAGCACATTAAAAAATATCAACAAACTTACATTAATTATTTTTTAAACAGTTGTAATAACCCTATAGGCAGGACGTGTTGCCTTTAAAGGGATGAGTTACTGTAAACACTATCCGTGTAGACATTTTCAAGAAACAGAGTGGGAGTTTAAATTACAGGTTCAAGAACCTATTTTTCGTCTTTCTCCCACACATTTACTCATCTCCTGTCATATTCTTTCCCAAAAGTTTGCAAATTTCCAGTGTTTTGCAATAAATCCTTCCTTTAAATAAACGCATTAAGTGTCAGTTATAAGTCATGCTTGGTGCCATCTCTTGTCTTATATCAAGATTTTTCATATCAGAATTCCAAAAATATAAATTATCTTTTATCAAAATATAGTTGATTTACAGTATCATATAGTTTCAGGTGTAGTGTATAGTGATTCAATATTTTTGCAGATTACATTCCATAGGTTATTATAAGATAATGGCTATAATTCCCTAGGCTATATAGTAAATCTGTGTTGCTCATCTATTTTGTATATAGTCGTTTGTATCTATTAATCCAGAACTTCTAATTTGTCAGCTCCCTCTCCTTCCCCCTTTGTAACCACACGTTTGTTTTCTGTGTCTGTGGGTCTTTTTCTGTCTTGCATGCATATTCATTTGTGCTATTTTTTAGACCCTACATATAAGTGAAATTATACAGTATTTATCTATCTCTGTCTAATTCATTTCACTCAGCGTAATATTCTCTAGATCCATCCTTGTTACTGCAAATGGCAGATTTTTTTTTTAATTACTGAGTAATTATGTAAATTATTTTTTTTATTTATTTTTAATTTAAATTTATTTATTTTAGTACCAGAACAAACTGTATTATCAGAAAAGTGTTCATTTCAGGTCCATTACCTCTGCTGTAATTACTGTTACAAAATGAAGGCTCCAGCCAGTTCTCTGAATTCTAGAGTATTCTTTTTCAATTATGTATGTTTTAATTTTTTAAATTTTTAATGAATTCCATAGTGTCCTAGTAAAGGTTTTGCAAGTAAAGAGGGAGAAAACCTGAAGAGGAGGAAGGTGTGTTTTTACTGTTCCATGTTTCCAAGAAATCCCTTGATGGGTGATCATGTCCTGTTGTAGAAAGAACAAGACGTTTGGGGAGAAAAGAGAAACAGGGACTGAACTCTTGGCCCTGTGTCCTTGGGAAAGTCATTGATTTCTTTTCACTTTCTCTCCATCTCAATATGCAACACTAATGAATACAGGGTTGGGGGCAATCAAGAGCTTCCTTTATAAGTGACTCTGATTCTCAGTTACAGTTCAATTGGAAGGTCTTATGATCATTTTGTTAATAGTAGCTTCCTAGTAAGGAGGAGAAAACCTAGTTAAAACAAATCATCATTTGAAAGATCCACTTAGAATACCAGGCAGCTGTTGAGGATGTATGACTGTTAATCTTGAGGAAGCACACTGCTAGTTTAGTTAAAAAATTTGTCCCAACTGAAAATTGTACTCATTTGTAATGAATGACAAAACAAGCAAAAAAATTATATGAGAATTGACCAAAATATACTCCTCTAACTATGAAATGGTGTTTGCTATCAGATAATGTAAAAAATATAAACTATTGATTCAAGAAGTAAATATTAAGCACCTGATATATGCCGACTGCTGTACTAGGTGCTGGGGATACTCTGTAAAATAAGGAAAACAGTCATCCTCATCTCTCACGGCTTATATTCTAGTTGGGGATGGGGGAGGAAGGCAGACAATTGTCAGTCAGGAAGAAAGGATATCAGGTCAAGATAAGGGCTATGAAAACCATAGCTTGCTTTCTGTGTCTGTGGGTCTATTTCTATTTGTATATAACTTCATTCAAAGGGGAAAGGCAGGGGAGGGGGGTAAATTAGGAATTTGGGATTAATATATACACACTACTGTATGTAAAATAGATAAACAATAAGGGACTCCTGTATAGCACAGGATGGCTACAATAAAAAGTGTTAGTCACTCAGTCCTGTCCAACTCTTTGCCACCCTATGGACTGCAGCCTGCCAGGTTCCTCTGTCCATGGAATTCTCTAGGCAAGAATACCGGAGTGAGTTGCCATGCCCTCCTCCAGGGATCTTCCTGACCCAGGGATCTAAGGCGTGTGTCTTATGTCTCCTGCATGGGCAGACAGGTTCTTTACCACTTGTGCCACCTGGGAAGGCCAATGAAAAGGCACATGATAGTGAGTTTGGTGGATGATATGGAGAAATTGAAACTGCTGTACGCTGCTAACAGGAATGTACCATAGTGCAGAGACTGGAAAACACAGTCTTGCAGTTCCTCACAGGGCTAAAATAGAGTTACCGCATAACCCAGTAATCCCACTTCTAGCTGTATACCCAAGAGAAATGAAAATGTACATCCATGCAAAAACTTGAATATGAATTTTCATATATTTAAGCAGCATTATTCATAACAGTCCTAAAGTGGAAGCAACCCAAATGTCCACCAACTAATGAATGCATAAATAAAATGTAATGTAAAATGTGACATTTTTCAACAATAAAAAGGAATGAAGTACTAATATATACTACAACATGGATGAACCTTGAAAATAGAACCAGCAAAGACCACATATTACATAATTTCATTTATATAAAATATCCAGAATAGGCAAATCTACAAAGAAAGAATGGAGATTAGAGATGAAATTAAATAATATGAATTAGAGAAGGAATTGGTGAATTAAAACAGAAAACCAATAGAAAAAAAATCAGTGAAACTGAAAACCAGTTTTTTTAAGCAATGAAAATCAGTAAGCCTCTAGCCAAAGAGAAATAATTAGAAGACACAATAACTAATATCAGAAGTGAAAGAGACATCACTACAGATCCCATTAACATTAAAGATAATAACAGAATATTATAAACAATCCTATGCACAAAAATTTGTTCAAGTGGAAAAATGGACCAATTCCTTAAAAGACACAATCTGCCAAAACTCACACAAGGAGAAATAATGTGAATAGGCCCACACCTATTAAATAAATTGAGTAAATCATTAATAACCTTAAAACAGAAAGCACTGGGCAAAGAAGGGTTCACTGGTGAATTCCATATGTTTCAGAAAGAAAGTATAGCAATTATGTACAATCTCTTTGAGAGGATAGAAGCAGAAAGGCTACTTCCTAACTCTTTTTAAGAGGCCAGCATTACTTTAATACCAAAACCAGACAAAATACAACAAGAAAAAAGAACTACAGACCAATGTCTCTCATGAACACAGATGCAAAATTCTCCAATATAATATTAGCAAGCCTAGTGCTACAATGTGTAAAAAAAATTACACACCACAACCAGGTATCCTGGGTATATAAGGCTGCTTCAACACTCAAAACGTCAGCTAATCATCACATCTATAGGCAAGAGAAGAAAAATCACATGTGTATATCATAAGCAGGAAAAGAATGTGACAAAAATCCAATACCTGTTCCTGCAGGTAGGTTAACTATTGCCTTGGGCTGGTCGGAGGGAAATGGTTAAAAGGAAATGAGAAATGACTACCTAAAGGCATACAGCTTCTTTTGAGGTGATGAAATGTTCTCAAATTGATTGTAGCCATGTTTGCACAACTCTGAATATACAAAAAAAAAAAAAAAACACATTGAATCATACACTTGAAATGAGTGACTATATGGTATGTGACTTCTTAGTTAAAGGAGAAAAAGCAGAGCAGCAAGGCAGCATCCTGGAAGGAGAGCTAGTGAAATGTGTTGTCATGGGAGCTGGAAGGAGTGGACTTCTCAGAAGAGGGACAGATGGGTTAGCTGGGCCAGATGCTGCAGAAAGGTCAAATACAAAGAGACCAGGGAATGGACTGCTGAGTGTGCCAACTTGGCAGCAGTTAGGGAAGAGCCTTCCTGGTGGAGTTGAATGGGGAAGGCCCTCTGGAATGATGGAGAAAAAGAGCTGCAGAGGAAAAGATAACCTACAGCTTCTGCAAGGGATTTTGCTTAGAAGTTGGGTGGAGATATGGACAGGAGCTGGGTTCAGTTAGGGGGATCTTTGCTGCTTTTATTTCTCTGTCTTGTTTTCTTTTATTTTAGAACACCTTTGTTCTCTGATGCAATTGCTCTGGTACAGAAAGATCCACTGAAGCTATGGGAACAGAGGGGCTAGAAAAGTCTCTGAGAGAAGATGGGATTTGTAGCCTGTGAGGAGAAGTGATGAACCTTGGATAAGGTCTGGAACCCTTTTCCCAACATGATAGGAAGCAAGGCAGACAGAGTGGTTCATGAGGTTCGTGGGCTTCTTTGTAGCTGCTTTGTTTTCAAAACCGTTGTATGTGTGCGTGTAATATCTTGGGTTCCCTTTCATCAGGTCCCAATCTGGGGCCATCTTACAGGGTTTACATGTATAAATATTTCACTGTCCATTTCACTGCTGGAGCTGTATATTGGATTTCAGCCTACAGTTCTTACTCTGGACAAGGAGAGGAGAGCATTTCACCACGTAGAGAAGGATGGCTTCCCAGACAGCAGGTCTCCTGTCACTGGCCCCAGCCAGAAACTCCCCAAATTCTCCTCTTTCCTGAAATACTTTTCCTTGCCCATTTCCATTCATGCAGTGATCAGAAAAGGATGAACTACCAAAAGAACAGAGTGGAATAATTTTAAAGTAAAACAGAAATACTGTGGCATAGCAGTACATGGGTAAAAAGCAAATGCGTGTACTCTCTGTTTTGTTGATCTTTGCAAAAGTGATTTGGCATTTCTGAAAGTAATATAGGAATAAAATCAATGATGTAATGTTTACTGCTCTGTATGTAATAAAAATACAACCTTTTAGGTAACAGCTGTGTTCTGGGTTGGTTGATAGAATTACAAAATATTAAAATAAATCTAAGCATGATCAAATATAAATTCACAGATACACTATGAAATGTAAAACACTACTTGTATTCTTCAATCCTTTGAATCATCTGAGGAGGTTTTTAAAGAAGATACCAATTCCTAAGTTTCATCATGTATCAGTTAAATTGGAATCTCTAGAGGGAGATCTAAACACTGATTTTTTAAAAGTTTTAAAATACAGTCTTTTAAAGGTTCATTTCCTTTTCCATTTTCAGTTATTATAAAATATTGACTCTATTCTCCATGTTGGACAATCCATCCATGAACCCATCTTACACTCAATAGTTTGTACTTTCCCCTACCCCCACTGGGGGCTTCCCTGGTGGCTCAGATGGTAAAGAATCCATCTGTAATGCAGGAAACCTGGGTTTGATCCCTGGGTCGGGAAGATCGCCTGGAGAAGGGAAAGTCTACCCACTCCAGTATTCTTGCTTTGAGAATTCCATGGACAGAGGAGTCTGGTGGGCTACAGTCCATGGGGTCACAAAAAGTCAGACACAACTGAGCAACTAACACTCCCCTAATTTGTTCTTTTTTTCTGTGATTCTTAAGCACAAATTTTTGAAAAGCTTTTTAGATGAGCTCCATGTGCAGGGAGGTTGAGAACCATTGTACAAATCATTGTGAATACCTTATAGAAATGCACAGAACCGTATCATCAACTGTGTCCTGTCATTGTAAGCCACCTACGGCACATGTGAAAAGAAAAAAATACACTAAAATGCAGTCCTACACTCAGAAACTTCTTACATCATGGCTTTGCCTGAAAGCAGTGTGGATAAAGCACAGGAAGCTAACTGATGTGTTTTTCTCTTGGTTTATTTCAAGATGAGGCAATCGAAAAAGTTCAACAGACTTGTGAGATGCAGAGGACCCAACAGCTCTTAACTGGATTGAAGCGAGAAGTCAGCAGATGATTTAAAAACTACTTTTAGGCACCATGCTGACAGGTGAACCCCTTCTGTCACACTCTGCTAGAGAGGGCTTTCCTAGAGTACATACATGTTTTTAAACCATGTTCAAGAAAAGAAAAAGAATCCAGTAAATCTGTGAACAGACCCAGCAGCACAGAGACCCTCTCAATACCAACTCAGCAACAGATTGAAGAAGGGCAAATAGAGGATATGGTTTAAGAATCAATTTTAATGGCCTATTTGAAAAAAAATTTTTTTTCAAAAGAAATAAATTGTAGACAGTGTTGGTAGTTATATCAGGTGGAATCATCCTATTAGCTACAGTCCAAGAAGAAAAGCGATGGGAAAAGAGGAAAGAGACAGGATGGGCAGGTCTAGCTCTCCAGGTGAAAGGCAGGTATTAGCCCAGAGGGAGAACCGGACACATTTCACCTGCTGATCTGCAGGAGAAGATCAGCAGGTGAGATGCAGGAGAAGATCTGCTTGTGAGAAGTTTCTATGGTGACTTAGGTATCTGAGGAACAAGTCTGAAAAGAATGAAATATAATGAAACTAAATATTACATTTTTGAAAGGAATAAAATACACTAATTATAATCTGCAAAAAATTAGTTTGTTTTTAGAACTGGTGCGATGACCTGAATTATGTTTAAATCAAGAACATTTCAGTGTGAAGTCATTGATTATTCCAAGTAGAAAGGCACCATCATTCACATACGTGCATCCATTTCATTTTCCTTGCTTTTAGGGTGCTCTGCTACATGTGGACTTAAATATTACAGGTCTTTTGGGGGATATGTGTTACAAAATACAACACCTGTCATAAAACCATAGAACTTCAGATAGAGCGGTATTAGTGTAAGGACAGACAGCAATAAATCAGTGGAAAGAGTCCAGAAACAGAGCCCCATGTACAGGCCTCTGA
Organism: Bubalus bubalis; assembly: GCF_019923935.1. Taxonomy (NCBI): domain Eukaryota; kingdom Metazoa; phylum Chordata; class Mammalia; order Artiodactyla; family Bovidae; genus Bubalus; species Bubalus bubalis. The sequence continues at coordinate 91,975,337 of NC_059166.1, read as the reverse complement.
TTCATGACAAAGATGACGCTGTCATAAAGTGGGAAAAGGATTGTTTTTCCTAATAAGATCTGCAGGTGAATTGGATAGCTTTGTGGGGGAAAAAATAACAACAATCTTGACCCCTTATCACAACTTACACAGAAATAAATTCTAATCAATTCTAGATAAATTGCATTTCTAAATGTAAAGCTAAAAAAAAGAAAAAGAAAAGAAAACGTCTAGAAAAGAGTTGGTAAACTTTCCTTAAAGGACAAAGCAGCAAATGTTTTAGGTTTCAAAGATTATATAGTGTTGCAACTACTCAGCTGTCTGCTGTTGAAGAAGGAAAGCACCCATGGATCACATAGAAGGGAATAAGCTTGTGTGTGTGCCAATAAAACTTTATTTACAAAAATAAATTTGGCTTGCAGGCCATGGTTTTCCAACCTATGTTCTTGAACATCTTTCTGAATAAGTAAAGTGTTCACAAATTGAACTCAAAAGGTATGGCAAAACCAATACAATATTGTAAAGTAATTAGCCTCCAATTAAATAAATTTAAATGTAAAAAGGTGGTAACAAAAATTAAAAGTTTAATAAATTAGACTGCATTTAAATGTTTAAATTTACTCATCAAAATTCACTGTTAAGATTGCAAAAGACAGCCCACAGAGTAGAAGAAAATATTCGAAATACATATGTTCAACAAAAGACTCATATCCAAAATATATAAATGTGTGCACGCACACACACACACACACACACATCCTTTAAAGAGATTAAAAAAAGAAAATGACAAACTCAATAGAAAAAAAGGCAAGAAATTCTTGAATGAAAGTTTTACAAAAGGAACACCACAAAAGATAATATTCAAATGGCCAATATATGTAGGAAAGGTTCTCAGTCTCATCAGTTATCAGGAAAGTAAAAAATAAAGCTTCAACAACATTCTACTGTGCAGACACGGATTTAAAGGCGAGCAGTTCTAATGTTGAGGATTAGGAACAAATGGACCTCTCATGTTCTCTGGTGAGCGTGCAGATGGGTGTGATGCCTTTGGAAAACTGCACTATCTACTTGAAGCAGTCGTAGTTACATCCTATGATCCAACATTCCATTTGGGTATAAAATAATAAACCCATCCAATATGTTCACTAAAAGACATGTACCTGAATGTCCCCAGTGGCACTCCTTAATTGTCACAAGTTGGAAACTACCGAATCCACATCAGTCTGAAAGCATAAATACATGTGGGTTAGTAGCACTGTGGATACAGCATTGAGAAGGGTCTACAAATACACATAAGGAACTGCATCGTGGTGTATTTACATAAGACATTTTCCTACAATGTAGCAATGGGAATAATCTACAACTACATGCAAAGCGTGGTGAATCTCTCCCCAACTCCACCCCTCGAAAAACATTGAGTGAAAGAAGTCAGACACCAGAAGACACCAGAAACCAGTCAACATGTAATATGATTCCATTTGTGTGAAATTCAGAAGCAGGCAAAACTGACGTGTGCTGTTGGACTGGAAGTTCGTGGTTACCCTGGGGCGGAGGACGCAGTAAGTGAAAAGAGCGAGCGTGTGCCTGGTTCCGGGGACCAATGGCGTCGTGTTTCTTGAACCTAAGCGGTGTCAAAGGTTCTTCCAGCTGCCGGGTTAGTTGTGGTGCGCGTGTGGGTGTGCTGCGCTGCAGTGGGGGTTGCTGTACAGACGACTCAGCTGCAAAGCTTTGCATTAGTCTAAGGATAATGGAGGCGGTGCCCCTTGGCTCCCTGTCTCCTTTCCTGCTTCCTGTTTACTTTCTTTTCCTTTTACTTCTATTAGTGTTTAATGTAAGCTTGATGGTCCAAAATAGCCCACAGTCTATAAGTTCATGCTAATAAGAATAAATGTTGAATAGATTAATAGATCAGAGGGGAGGCCTATCTCCCCTGTGGAAGAATTCAAATGATTTGTGTAGACACTCCACCCTGGAAGAGGTGGACCACCAAAGCCTCCCTCTCCCCCAGGCCCCAAGGATAGGCTGAGCACAGCGGCTTCCTTCCAAAGAGTGCAGCGTGGAAAGGAGGGAAAAGAGTAAGCTCACAGTGTGGAGACCTGACAGATCCTGCCTTAGCAGGTGATTAAGGACACCATCATCCCTGAATCACTTACGAGTCATCTTGATAGTATGTCCTCTTAACATGGAGTGATGACAATGATGCTTTACCTCCGTGGTCCCCCTTCAAAAGCCTGTAACTCCACTCTATTCATGAATAAAATATCAGGCAACCTCCAACTGAGGGTCGTTCCACAAAATAGCTAACCAGGACTTCTTCAAACACAAGGGAAGTCTGAGAGACTGTCAGAGCCAAGAAGGGCCTGAGGAAATGTAATACCTAAATGTCACAGATGATATCCTGGATGAGAAGAAGGATATTAGGTAAAAATTAAGAAAATCTAAATAAAGGATAGGCTGCAATTAATTAGAGTATATCAATAAAGTGAAAGTGAAGTTGCTCAGTCATGTCTGATTCTTTGCGACCCAACGGACTGCAGCCTACCATGCTCCTCCGTCCATGGGATTTTTCAGGCAAGAGTACTGGAGTGGGTTGCCATTTCCTTCTCCAAGAGGATATCAATATTGGCTCATTAATTATGGTAAACATACTCTACTACTATAAGATATTAAAAATAAGGAAACCTGAACTCTATACACTATCTTTCCAACTTTTCTGTAAATCTGAAATTATGACATGAGAACAACCTAAATGTCCATCTGTAGATGAATGGATAAAGAAGATGTAGTACAAACATACACTAGAATATTACTCAGCCATAAAAAAAATGAAATAATGCCATTTTCAGCAACATGGAGAGACCTATAGATTATCATACTAAGTGAAGTCAGTCAGAAGGAGAAAGACAAATGCCATATATGGGGTTTAAACTAGGACACAAATGAACATATTTAAGAAGCAGAAATGGAATCACAGACATAGAGAACAGATTTGTGGCTGCTATGGTGGAGGGGTTGGGGAAAGATGGACTGGGAGTTTGGGCTTAGCAGATACAAATTATTATATATAGAAAATTGATAAACAACAGGGCCCTACTGTATAGCACAGGGAACTATATTCAGTATCCTGTGATAAACCATAACAGAAAAGAATCTGAAAAAGAATTTGTTGTTGTTCAGTTGCTAAATCTTGTCCAACTCCTTGCAACTCCATGAACTGCAGCACACCAGGCTTCCATGTCCTTCATTATCTCCCTGAATTTGCTCAAACTTATGTCCATTGAGTCAGCGATGCCATCCAACCATCTCATCCTCTGTCACCCCCTTCTTCACTTGCCTCCAGTCTTTCCCAGCATCAGGGTCTTTTCCAATGAGTTGGCTCTTTGCATCAGGTGGCCAAAATATTGGAGCTTCAGCTTCAGCACTGTATATATACATATATCTATATATAGATATATAGTGTGTATAACTGAATCACTTTGCTCTACATTAGAGATTAACACAAAATTGTAAAGCAATTATACTTTAATTTAAAAAAGAAAAACATTATTACAAAATAAAACATTACTTGAAAAGAAGCATTGGGTCCTAAATTTGGAAGCATAATCTGAGGAATCAAGTTATTAACAATAAGGAAATACAAAAGTAGGCAACAAAGACTAATATAACCAAGTACCAAATTGCCTTCTTTACAAGTCTGAATGCATTTCTAGTGATTAAACTTTATGAATGTGAATTACTTTTGTTTACTTCAGCCCACGAAGGTGGGGATTTTATGTGCTATAACTCACTCAGAGATATTTTAAGTTAAACTCTTTAAATGTTAAACTTCGTGCAGAAGAACAGAATGATGAAATGAGTGTTTTTGTTAGTAATTACAGATTATTAAAAATAAGTTTTCACTCCAGTACACTCTTTCAGCAAATATAATAGAAGCATCATAGAACATTGGCGCTTAAAGGGACATTTAAAAGATTAGTTCAACTCCTTCACATTACATGAAATAACAGAGTGCCAAAGAGTTTGGACTTGCCCTGGGTCATCATAAATTGGCAGGAGAGCTGGAATTTACTTGTTCAGTTGGACAAGTATTTACTGAGTATTTTTTTATATTTTAAGAGCTCTGACAGCTGCTACAGATAGAAAAATGAGTAAGAGTGTCACCCCAGGAGGATGAACAGGGGTGGGGATGATGAACCAGGTTCAGCGTGGCAGCGAGCAGTAAACAGGAGCACAGATGTCGTGGCTATGGAGGAGCAGGCCACCTGCCACATCAGGGCATCGCATGAGCCTTGGGTCAGTGGGCAAGATTAGACAGGTGAAGAGGCAGGGGACAGGTACTCAGAGCAAAATTGATTATGCCAGCTAGAGGGGGAAGAGGTGAGTAATCTGTCACATGGGAGGCAGCACCTCCTGCCATTACTGACTAGTGCAGGCAAGAAGCAGGGGCAAGCTACGAATTTGAGGGCAGGGGAGGGTTTGTGCCAGTTAATGAGCACAGTATTTATCCTACAAGATGTGGAAATTTATTGACCAGTTTTTAATTCAGGATCACTTGGATGGCTTTGTGGAGAATGGAGTTCAGGACAATATTAGTTACTAAGAACCTGGGAAGTTCTGTGGGAGTGGTGACTGCCAAGAGCCGGTTTAGGAAGATGTCAGTGTGAAGAAAAGGAGGCGTGTTCAAGACATGAACACACTGATATGTGTAAAATGGATGGTCAACAGGGGCCCACTGTTTAGCACAGAGAACTCTGCCCAATGTTATGTAACAGCCTAAAAGGGAAAAGAAATTGCAAAAGAATAGATGCATGAATATGTGTAACTGAATCACTTTGCTGTACACCTGAAATTATCACACTAACATTGTTAATCAACTAGGCTCCAATGTAAAATAAAAAGCTTTAAAAAGTAAACCACACAAAAAAAGAAATTTTAGAGAAAGAAAATGATTGAAGATCAATTAGCTGGGCGGGGTGAGTGGGGAGGGTACATGAAGGTGCTGGTTGTAACTCATCATAGCGTAGGTCTTCGGAAGATGCCAAGAAGCATGGAAAATCCCTTGGCTCTGTGAACCCACTGTGTCCACCTCCACCCAGGAAACAGCTCTGAAGATCAGCAAGTGAAGCAGTTTGACAGACATTTTAAAGAAAATAAGCAACAATAATAAAACTCATCCTAGGAAAAGAGGGGCCTTCTTACCCTGTATCCACAGAATTAAGAGAAAACGTCAAGGTGATTCTCTGCAGAGTCAAGAGGATTTGCTTCTAAAGCTTTTGTCCTCATTCCAAAAGCTCCAGAGAGCCTACCCTAAAGTTTGTGTACCCTAAAAGAGGCACTGCCTTGAATCCCTGCCCTGAGGTATCTCACATTAGGCTGTGGTGACTAGATGAATGACCTGCCTGTAAGACAGAGAATGTGGGGAGAGGAACAGGAATAAAGATAGCGTTTAGCTTTAAACAAGCAAAATTTAAAATGCCTTTGAGCATTCAGTTAGAGAAATTCAAAAGACAGTAGGATAATCAACTCTCAGATTCGGGGAAGAACTACCCATATGAAAGGCACACTTGATGCTGAGAAAGTAGTCATGAAATGATGCCATTTCTCATGGAGAAGAATAGTGGAAAGATAAGGAGGCCAGTCTCTAGGTCACAGTGCTTAGAACAACAACTAAAAAGTCTCCAATAGAAGTTTCAATGAAATGGTAAAAAATCTACTGGGAAAACTAGAAGAAAATCGTATCCCAGAGCATAGAAGTTTGATGGCTTTAGAAAGCATGATCAATAGCTTTGAATTTAAGAGCCACAGACAACAGTGCCCTAGGATATTCATTGAATCTAGCAACATCAAGGATATGGGTGACTTTAGTGAGGGTGGTTTCAGCTGAGTGATTATCCTTGATTTCAGTGAAATGGGTGATGAAAACAAAGGACTGGTTTTCTGGATTGTTTTGGGAAAGATTGGATGAGAAAAAGAGAAAGGCAAGAAAACTTCCAGAGGCGGACCCAAGGAAGACTGTTTTATTTGGAATGAGCTGTTTAGTATATTGTTGCTCAGTTGCTAAGTCATGTTCAACTCTTTGCAGCCTTGTGGGCTGCAGCATGCCAGGCACCTCTGTCCTCGACTATCTGCCTGAGTTTGCTCAAATTCATGTCCATTGAGTCAGTGATGCCATCCAACCATCTCATCCTCTGTCCACCTGCTTCTCCTCCTGCCTTCAGTCTTTCCCAGCATCAGGGTCTTTTCCAGTGAGATGGCTCTTCTCATCAGGTAGCCAAGTATTGGAGTTTCAGCTTCCACATCAGTCTTTCCAATGAATATTCAGGGTTGATTTCCTTTAGGATTGACTGATTTGATCTCCTTGCAGTCCAAGGGACTCTCCAAGAGTTTTCTCTAGCACCACGATTCAAAGGAATCAATTCTTCAGCACTCAACATACTTTGTGGTCCAAGTCTCACACCCATACATGACTACTGGACAGACCATAGCTTTGGCTATATGAACCTTTGTCAGCAAAGTGATGTCTTTGCTTTTTAATACTCTGTCTAGGTTTTTCATAGCTTTTGTTCCAAGGAGCAAGTGTCTTTTAATTTCATGACTGCAGTCACTGTCCATAGTGATTTTGGAACCTAGGAAAATAAAAATCTGTCACTGCTTCCACTTTTTCCCTTCTATTTGCAATGAAGTGATGGGACGGGATGCCATGATCTTAGTTTATTTAATTAATGTATTTATTTTAATTGGATGATAATTATAATATTGTGATGGTTTTTGCCATACATCAACGTGAAGCTGCCACAGGTATACAGGTATCCTCTCCGCATCCTGTAATCCTCTCCCACCTTTCTCCCCACCCTATCCCTCTGTGTTGTCCCAGAGCACTGGCTTTGGGTTCCCTGCTTCATGCATCTCCTACATGATCTTAGTTATTTTAGTGTTGAGTTTCAAGCCAGCTTTTTCACTCTCCTCTTTCACTCTCAACAAGAGACTCTTTGCTGCTGCTGCTAAGTCGCTTCAGTCGTGTCCCACTCTGTGCAACCCCATAGACGGCAGCCCACTAGGCTCCTCTGTGCCTGGGATTTTCCAGGCAAGAATACTGGAGTGGGTTGCCATTTCTTTCTCCAATGTATGAAAGTGAAAAGTGAAAGTGAAGTCGCTCAGTCATGCGGACTCTTAGCGACTCCATGGACTACAGCCTACCAGGGTTTAGTCTTTTTAGTTCCTCTTTATTTTCTGCCATTAAAGTGATACCATCTGCATAACTGAGGTTGTTGATATTTTTCCCTGCAATCTTGATTCCAGCTTGTGATTCATCCAACCCAGCATTTTGCATGATGTACTCTGCACAGAAGTTAAAGAAGCAGGGTGATAGTATAGACTTCTCATACTCCTTTCCCAATTTGGAACCAGTCTGTTGTTCCATGCCCAATTCTAACTGTTGCTTCTTGACCTGGATACAGGTTTCTCAGAAGAGATGAGAAACACCCTTTTTCTATACTAGATAAGGTGATCTAGTATTCCCACCTTTTTAGGAATTTTCCACAGTTTGTTGTGATCCACACAGTTAAAGGTTTTAGCGTAGTCAATGAAGTAGAAATAGATGTTTTCCTAGGATTCCTTTGCTTTCCTATAAACCAGTGTATGTTGGCAATTTGACCTCTGATTCCTCTGCCTTTTCTAAATCCAGCTTGTACATCTGGAAGTCCTTAGTTCACATACTACTGAAGCCTAGCTTGAAGGATTTTGAGCATAATCTTGCTAGCGTGTGAATCAAGCCCAATTGTATTATAGTATGAACATTATTTGGCATTGCTTTTCTTTGGGTTATATTGAAAACTAACCCTTTCCAGTCCTGTGGCCACAGCTGAGTTTTCCAAATTTTCTGACATATTGAGTGCAGCACTTTAACAGCATCAACTTTTAGGATTTTAAATAGCTCATCTGGAATTATGTCACCTCCCTTAGCTTTGTTCATGGTAGTTCTTCCTAAGGCCTACTGGACTTCACATTCCAGGATGTCCAGCTCTAAGTGAGTGACCACACCATCATGGTTAACTGGGTCATTAAGACCTTTTTTGTATAGTTCTTCTCTGTGTTCTAGGCAGTTCTTCTTAATCTCTTCTGCTTCTTTTGGATCCTTACAATTTCCGTCCTTTATCATGTCCATCCTTGCATGAAATGTTTCCTTGATATCACCGATTTTCTTGAAGAGATCTCTACTCCTTCCCATTCTGTTGCTTTCCTTTATTTCTTTGCACTGTTAATTTAAGAAGGTCTTTTTATCTCTCCTTGTTATTCTCTGGAAATCTGCATTTAGTTGGGCATATCTTTCACTTTCTCCCTTACTTTTTGCTTCTCTTCTTCCCTCAGCTATTTATAAAGCCACCTCAGACAGCCACTTTTCCTTCTTACATCTGTTTTTCTTTGGGGTGGTTTTAGTCACCACCTCCTGTACAATATTGTGATCCCCCATCCATAGATCTTCAGGCACTCTGTCCACCAGCTCTAATCCCTTGAATCTATTCATCACCTCCACTGTATAATCATAAGGTATTTTATTGAGTCCATACCTGAATGACCTAGTGATTTTCTCTACTTTCTCTAATTTAAGCCTGAATTTTGCAATAAGGACCTCATGATCTGAGCCATAGTCACCTCTAGGTCTTGTTTTTGCTGACTATATAGAGCTTCTCCATCTTCAGCAGCAAAGCACAAAATCAATCTGATTTTGGTATTGACCATCTGGTGATGTCCATGTGTAGAGTCATCTCATGTGTTGTTGAAAAAGGGTGTTTGCTCTGACCAGTGTGTTCTCTAAACAAAATTGTCAGCCTTTGCCTTGCTTCATTTTGTACTCCAACATCATACTTGCCTGTTATTCCAAATATCTCTTGAGTTCCTACTTTTGCCTTCCAATCCTCTATTACAAAAAGGACCTTTTTTGTGTGTGGTGCTAATTCTAGAAGGTTTCTTTTATGCCTTCATAGAACAAGTCAACTTCAACTTCTTTGGCATCAATGCTTGGGGCATAGACTTGGATTACTGTGATGTTGAATGATTTGCCTTGGAAACAAAGTGATATCATTCTGTCATTTTTGAAGTTATACGCAAGTATTGCATCTCAGACTCTTTTGTTGACTATGAGGGCTACTCCATTTTTTCTAAGGGATTCTTGCCCTTGGTAGTATATATAATGGTAATCTCCCATTTTTGTTCACTGATTCCTGAGATGTCCGTTACAATCTTGCCGTCTCCTGCTTGACCACATCTAATTTACCTTGATTCATGGACATTCCAGATTCCTATGCAATATTTTTCTTAACAGAATCAGACTTTACTTGCGCCACCAGACATAACCACACTAAGTGTCATTTCTGCTTTGGCCCAGCTGCTTTGTTCTTTCTGGAGCTATTAGTAATTGCCCTCCACTCTTCCCCAGTAGCTTATTGCACATCTTCTGACTCGGGAGGCTTATCTTCCAGTGTCATATCTTTTTGCCTTTTCATACTGTTCCTGGGGTTCTCCAGGCAATCATACTAGAGTGGGTTGCCCTTTCCTCCTCCAGTGGACTACATTTTTTTTCAGAACATTTCACTATGACCCATCTTCTTGTGTGGCCCTTCATGGCATGACTTATAGCTTTGTTGAGTTATGCAAGCTCCTTTGGCATGACAAGGCTGTGATTCATGAAGGGGAGTATATTTATAGGCTACACTACTAGTAAGACACCCTCCAGAAGGGAAGGTATCTAAGAGGGAGGCTGTGGAAAGAGAGACCAGATGCGAGGGGCACTCAGCCAGAGGGGCTGCCACCCAGCCATAAAGGAATATATCCTTCTCTGGAGGGAAGGAATGGAGGAAGGGGAGGGGGAGAAAGGAGGGAGAATGAATATATTTATATATGTGTTTCAGGGTATGTGCATGTGTGTGTGTCCCAGAAAGGGTGGTGGGGAAGTAGGGAGATGAAGATCTTGTTTCAGACTTTTTATTCACTTGTTTATTAGTATATCTTTTCTAGTAGGAGGTAGGGTCATCATCTGAGAACGAAGTTAAGTCGAGTCCTGGGAGAGCAATGAGAGTTTGAATAAAGGTGTGCAGGCAAGGCAAATAATGAGCATAAAAGTAGAAAAGATTAAACTGAGCCTGTTAAAACGGGAGACTCAATGGTTGATGCAAAGATCTCCAAACTTGTATGATGTTATTTTCCAATTATGCTCAGGTAACAGGATTTTGTGGCTCAGCTGGTAAAGAATCTGCCTGCTTTGCAGGAGACCTGGGTTCGATCCTTGAGTTGGGAAGATCCCCTGGAGAAGGGAAAGGCTGCCCACTCTAGTATTCTGTCCTGGAGAATTCCATGGTCTGTATAGTCGATGGGGTTGCAAAGAGTTAGATGTGACTGAGTGACTTTCACTTCACTTCAATAGGATATTAAAGGCATTTATTATGTATCCCTTAATAAATTATCAGCTTTATGCATTTGCAAACATTACCTAAGCCCCACTAGATGAATATGTTTATTACCCTAATTTGCAAACTAAGAAACTTCTCCAAGGTTGTACACCTGGTAAAAAGGCAGAGCACCAACATCAAACATATGCTGTTCACCAAATGCTCGATTTCCTCCAGGGAGTCAGAGTGACAATATGACATTTTTGCCTTTCCTCAGGGAACTTTTCATCCACAAAAGAAGTTATGTCAAATGTAAACGACCTATATGTTCAGCAGCAGATGAGTGGATACAGAAGATGTGGTACATATATACTGTGGAATATTACTCAGCCATAAAAAGATTGAAATAATGCCATTTGCAGCAACATGGATGGACCTAGAGATTGTCATACTGAGTGAAATAAATCAGACACAGAAAGAGAAATATCAAATGATTTCACTTATATGCAGAATCTAAAAAGAAATGATACAAATGAACTTATTTACAAAACAGAAACAGAGTCAAAGACTTAGAGAACAGACTTGTGGTTGCCCAGGAAGAAGGAGTTTAGGGGAGGGCTGGATTGAAGTTTGGGATTAGTGGATACAAACTATTACTATAGGACAGATAAGCAGCAAGGTCCTACTATACAACACAGGTAACTGTATTCGACATCCTATGATAGAACATTTTTATGGAAAGGAATATGAAAGCTTGTATCTGAATCACTCTGCCTTACAGCAAAGATGAACACAACATTGTAAATCCATTATACTTCAATAAAATAAATTGTTTAAAAATAGCAAGAAACGTTAGGTGAAAGCAGATAGAAATGGAACAGGAAAAAAGCAGGCAGGAAAAGGAACCAGTTGGGCATGGAAGATAAATTAAAACCCATAGGAAACCTTATGGAAAAAATGAAGTTGTATCAATAAATAACCTCGAGTGAATGTAAGAGACTGTGGGCTTAGTGGGAACCAGGGGCCCTTGGCTATGTCCAGGAAATGTCTTCCTCCTGGGCTGACATCAGAGACACACAGGTCGGTGGTCACCAGGTAGATATGCCACATTCGGGGGCTGTTGGTGTTGAGGCAAGGAGGCATGAGGAAAGGGCTCATCCTTGCTCAGTGCCCCTGGGCTGCTGGGGGACAGTTGAGTGTGGGGTGGGGGTGGGGTGAGATGTGTAATTAGATATCACAGATGTAGCGTCTGCTGAGAACTTCCTCTGGCTTGGCATCAGCTGGAGAACATGTAAGGTCTAACAGAAAAGGACATCAGATTTCAGTTTTAGAAACATGACCGTGCTGGTAACAGGCAAGATGGACTGTGTCCACTAATACAACAGGGAGACTGATAATTATCAAAGCGGCGAGCTGTCAGTTACTCTGGGTCATGTACTGTGTGGGTGACTGACACAGATTCCATGATGATAAAGTGAGTATAGTTAATCTCATGTCACGTGTGAGGAAACCAAGGCACTGCTGGGTTAAGTAACTCACCAAGGTCTCAAAGCTGAAATGTGGCAGAGGAAGACTTGGACACAGGCAGGCTGGCAGAGGTAGGGAAGGCAGACACTCAGGACCATGCCAACAGCAGGGAAGCCAGGACTGGCCCCGGGTCTGAGGTCTGGGCCACGCTTTCCTTATTTTTTCATAGTTTTGCGGTTTGTATCTAAACATGGATCTCATGATACCTGTAGTGAGTTGACTAGAGTCCCCCTCAAATTTCACATCTCTTCAGAACCTCAGAATGGGATCGGATTTTGAACCAGGGTCAGTGTCTTGGCAGATGTAATTAGTTGCTAAGGGAAGTCGCTCAGTCATGTCTGATGCCCTGCGACCCCATGGACTGTAAGCTACCACGCTCCTCCATCCATGAGATTTTCCAGGCAAGAGTACTCCAGTGGGTTGCCAATTCCTTCTCCAAAGGATCTTCCCAACCCAGGGATTGAACCCAGGTCTCCTGCATTTTAGGCAGACACTTTACCATGTGAGCCACCAGAGAAGTCCTAATTAGTTGCTAAGATGACGTCTTTCTGGAGTAGGGTGGCCATAACTCCAGGGACCAGTGTCCTTATAAGGAGAGAAGAGGATGCATGGAGAAGAATGTTAGGATGGAGATAATTTGGGATGACATGACTTGAAGCCAGGGATGGCCAAGGACTGCCAGACCCAGCAGAAGCCAGGAAGAGGCAAGAAAGACTTCAGTCCTAGAGCCTTCAGAAGGACTAACGACTCGCTGGTGCCTCTTCTCAAACTTCAGACTGGAAGAATTCAAATTTCTGTTGTATTAAACCCAAACATTAGTGGTAATGTGTTACAGCAGCCCTAGGAAACTCATACATCTTTCTTTACAGAAATTTCCACTTAGGGTTATCTATATCTATATCTATATCTATATCTATATCTATATGTAGTGTCCAAATAAGGGAATGGTTTCTGAAGGACAGACCCTTAATGACCAATGCTCTCCTAAGGACACCTTCATTATATTTCCCACCACTTGCCCAGTAGACAGGGCTTCTCCCATGGCTCAGTAATAAAGAATCCACCTGCAAAGCAAGAGACTCAAGTTGGATGCCTGGGTCAAGAATATCCTCTGTAGGAGGGCATGGAAAGCCACTCCAGTATCCTTGCCTGGATAATCCCATGGACAGAGGACCCTGAAGGGCTAAAGTCCATAGAATCAAAAAGAGTCAGACAGGACTGAAGTGTCTGAGCATGCATGAACACCCAGTAGACAACCCTATTTGGATTCCCTGGGATGAATCTTGCTTCTACCTTCATCTTCTTGTCACACCTTAAATGTTTTGGGTTCTAAAAACAGAATTCTTTAACCTAGGCTGCAACAATGTGAAGTTAAGATTTACTTTATGACCACGACACTAACTTCTGTGCTTGCAAAAGGGTGTGAAACTGCTCGCGTCTGCTTCAGGCTTGACTTTTGCCCTGACCCAGGTGTTGACGGAGCCTGTTCCTGTTCAAAACTGGAAATATCAGAGCTATTTGTGAAGCCCATAATAAGCAACATGAGCAACCAAGCACAAAGTAGGCCTCTTCATGTTGTATTGGAGAGACTGGGTTTCCACAATGGACAAACGCAGAATCTCAGAGCTGGCCAGAGAAAATCAAGACATCACTCCTACATAACAGAAGGAGTTTAAATTGTCTTAAATTCTACCAGTAGAGTAGCATGGACTTTAACTCTGCATCATTTATCCTTTCCTCTGCAAACCAGTTTCTTGTTGACCCATCATTTATATTGGTTACCGGTTTCCCTGATGCTCCAGGCTTGGTTCTGTTTACCATTCATTTTTCACAGAGAAAAGCTGGATGTAAATGTACTAGAGGTTTTCTGGGGCTGCCTGCTTGGATTCATCAGTCACAGAGACACCTGAATGCACGTGCATGAGCACACACACATACACACTCCTCCTGCAAGAGCTGGACGTGCAGCCTGATGTTGTAGAGAGAGACGTGGTGGATCAAGCACCTGTGCTCAGAGTGTTTCCCCTTCTCTGCACCTGCTACCCTGATTCCAGATGGTGCTGTTCATTTCAGGTTTTCCAGTGAGCTAGAGTATCATGTGTTGCATGAGCATATGGAGGTAAATGGGCTTCCCAGATGGTGCTGGTGGTAAAGAACCTGCCAATGCAGGAGGTGCAGGAGACACGGGTTTGATCCTCTACATTGGGAAGATCCCTTGGAGGAGGGCAGGGCAACCCAAGGCCAGTATTCTTGCCTGGAGAGTTCCATGGACAGAGGAGCCTGGTGGGCTGCAGTCCATGGGGTCGCAAAGAGTCAGACAGGACTGAAGTGACTTAGCACGCAGCATGCGCATGAGGATAAAGAACTGTGCTGTTCTCCAGAAACCAAATACACAGTAACAAAGCAGGCACCACTTCCCTGTTCAGATCCATTCCTGCAAGGTTTGCGCAGTTGTTGTTTGATGAATTAAAAACATTACAAGACAGACCACAGATCCTAAGGTCAGAGATGAGGTTCTTCTCAAGCTTCAGACCCCTTCCTTGGGGAGCTCCAGTTAGTCGATTATAACACATCCCTGAGTTTTTCTGTTGGTTCTTGGATTCATTGGTCTGTCGTCTGTCTGTCTGGACTTACAGACTCTGACCCACCTTACTCGGTACATCCTCTGTGATTTCAAGCATTGGGTCTGGTGCCGCTCAAGGGTGTGCTCGCTGATGGAGTCCTTGATGCCGGGCAGGCTCCCCAGAACCACAGGGCGGAGGATGGAGAGAATGAAACCTCAGTAGATGTGTCCAGTCAATGGAGACGAAGTAGAAGCAGGGCCTCTACTGGTAACCTGAACAGAATCCCAGGTCACGCTGGGAAAGACGGCTTCAAGCTCTGTAGAGACAAAGGCAGCCGTGAGTCAGGGACAACAGGCACATCCTCAAGTGAAGTCCTTCGGGCCGCCATGTAGAGAGGTAGGGGGTAAACAGAAGCTGACCATTTCTAACGCTGGCCTAGAAAACGTGCAAGTAAATTAGACTCTCAGAACTGCTGGATTCCAGGTACCCTTTCTGGGGTTTATGACAAAAATTTTACTCACTTGGAAATTATGTGTGTATGTGTACACTTTGTGTATGATGGCATCATAGTACAGGAGTGGTCTGCGATGAAATATCAGGCTGGGGGGAAAATTTGGATTTTGTAATAAGATAACTGAGCTCAAATGTGCAAAACACTTTCAGTTAAAGTTTCGGGTAAAGGTACCCAGGTAGGGCATGAGCTTTTGCATGTTCCCGCTACATCTGATCGCATATGGCCTTTTATGGAAAACAAGAGAGGTTTATTTCACCCCAAACATCCAGGGTATGTGTTGCCAGGTGAAGAAATTGGGGAAAGAAAGTAGATACCACCGTGTTGCAGGGAAAGTGGAGACCTTAGCTGCATCAACATTATCCATGTCACCTGGTTACATTAGGAAGTCCTGAATAAACAGCTCAGGGGGAAAAGACATTTTCCTTTGAGTTCATATGTGTCCCTGTGCTGTTGTCTGGGCGTCTTTTCAATTTTCCTTTGTTGAGGCTGTTTTTGGATGGCAGGCTCCTTTTTCTTATCTGTGGGAAGAAATGCTTTTCTAACTAGAGCCTGGCGGCTGTGCTGGGCTGGCAGGGCGTGTGCAGGTTCACCACAGAACACAAAAGCCTGTGTCACCGTGAACAATCGGGATATGCTGAAGTATGTCCTATGGTGCCCGAGGGCTCAGCACATGGGGAGCTAAGACCAGCATGCCAGCCTGGGGGACTGCCACCACCCGCTCCCCTTGCCACTCACTGGTGGCAAGTTCACCCTACGTCCAAGGCCCTGACGCTCAAGGGTTCAGATGGACCCTTTGCTTGGGGAGGGGGAAGGGGAGCAGTGGGCGCTGGGGCCTCAGTGCCGCATGTGTTCCAGTTGAGTGCTTTGTTTCTCTTTTATGCTGCATTTCCTTGGAGTTCTGAATCTGGTGAGGCAGGATGTGATGGGGAGGAGAGTGGGGAGAGGGCAGAGGAGAAAGGCAACAGGGTGGAGAATGCAAAAATGTGAGAGAGGCTAGGTCACTGAGGGATTTCTAGAAAGCAAAAAAAAAAAAAAAAAAAAAAACTATTATGATATTGCTATAAATAATCATTCTGTATTAGTAAAGATTATTATAGCTGAAGGCAATAGAAATTGGACTAACAATGGCCTATCAGGTTCAGGATTTATTTTTCTGAAACAAGAAACCTGAAGGAAATCAAGCCTCCATAATGTCCGTAAAGACTGAGCTCTATTTACTCCACCGTCCTCAGTCTTTCATCCTCATATTTGTCTTCTCATGGTCACAAAATGGCTGCTTCACCTCCAGCCTCACAGCTGCATTCCAGTCAAGTGGCAAGGGGCCCAAGGGGTTCCTAACAAGGTTTGGCCTTTTCATGGGGAGAGATCCTTCTCCAGGGATTGCTGCCCACATGCCTTTGGCTAGAAGGGAGTTACATGGAAATCATTACCTTCAGGGAGACCAAGAGCTTGGGCACTTAGTTTTCCAGCCTCTAGGGTAGAGAGCAGCACTGAGAGAAACGGATGGTTATAGATTTAGAATCAACCGCAGTGGATCGAGGCCAAACTAGCAAACAGTTCAAGGAAAGTAATTCAGGCGGACCTCGTTTTACTGCACTTCATTTTATTGCATATTTTACAAAGTGAAAGTTGTTGGAAACCCTGCTTTGAGCAAGTCTGTTAGCACCACTTTCCCAACAGCACTGGTCTCTTTGAATCTCTGTGTCACAGTTTGATAATTCTCACAGTATTTCAGACTTTCTCATTACTATCACATTTGTTGTAGTGATTTATGATCAGCGACCTTTTATTGAAGTATAGTTGATTTATAATGTGTTAATTTCTGAATTTCTTGTGTACAGAAAAAGGATATATATATATATATATACACACACACACACCCACAGACACACACACACACACACATATGGACTTCACAGGTGGTGCTAGTGGTAAAGAATCTGCTTGCTAATGCAAGATACATAAGAGATGCAGGTTCGATCCCTGAGTCAGGAAGGTCCCCTTGAGTAGGAAATGACATTCCACTCCAGTATTCTTGCCTGGGAAATTCCATGGACAGAGGAGCCTGGCAGGCTACAATCCATGGGGTTGCAAAGAGTCGAACACAATTCAGCAACTGAGCACACACATGCATACATATACATACATGTCCTTTTTCATATTCTTTTCTGTTCCAGTTTATTACAAGATATTACATATTGTCCCCTGTTCTAGACAGCAGGACCTTGTTGTTTGTGATCAGTAACCTTTGGTGTTACTACCATGACTGGCTGAAACGTTAGACAACAGCTAGCACTTTTTTTACCAATAAAATATTTTTAAATTAAGGTATGCACATTGTGTTGTAGACATAATGGTACTAGGAAGCAAAGTATTCCCATTTATTGTGATCATCTGGGACTGAAGCTGTACTGTATGTGAGTGACTGGCTGTGCAAAGTGAAGCAGAAATTATGAGTCTAAGGCCACCAGGTAGAGAGCAACATGTCAGCTAGCAAAGAGGATGATGATCAGAGGCCACTGACCAACTGCTCTAGACTCTCTACTTTATTTTTCCATCTTCTAAAGTGTTTCTCATTAGTTATCTGTATTATACAGTGGTAAAGAATCTGCCTGCCAATGCAGGGTACATAAAGAGATTCGGGTTTCATCCCTGGATTGGGAAGATCCCCTGGAGTAGGAAATGGCCACCCACTCCAGTATTCTTGCCTGGAAAATTCTGTGGGCAGAGGGGCCTGGCAGGCTACAGTCCAAGGGGTTGCAAAGAGTCAGATATGACTGAGGGATGATGCACACATACGTAATATCAGCAGTGCATACGTGTAGCACAACAGACTCTATGGTCTATGGTGACCTGAGTGGGAAGAAGTCCGAAAAAGAGGGAGATATATATATATATATATATGGCTAACTCATTTTACTGTACAATAAAAACTAACACAACATTGTAAAGCAACTATACACCAGTAAAAGTTAATTTAAAAACTAGGGCTTCCGTGATGGCTCAGTGGTAAAGAGCCATCTGCTTGCCAGTGCAGGAGACTTGCCTTAGATTCCTGGTCCAGGAAGATCCTACATGCCTCGAAGCAACTAAGCCTGTGCGCCACCACAGGGCCTCCGCGATGAGAAGCCCCGGCGCCGCAACTAGAAAGCGGGCCGCTCACCGCGACCAGAGAAAAGCCCTTGCAGCAATGAAGACCCAGCACGGCCGAAAATAAAGTTTAAAAAATAAAACAATGAAGCGTTTCTGTTCTCACACCCCTGAGTAACACACAGGACAGCAATGTTTTATAATGTAACCAGGCCATCTTCTCTGGCGGGAGGCGGGAGGCCCAAGTGCCCCTGCCCTGTGTGCTTCTGTGGGCAGAGCTTCCCGTGACAAAGGCCGGAGGTGGGATGGAGCGATCTGCTGAGCGGAAACCAGGAGCCGGCTAGGGAAGAGGAGGAGCCAGGGACAGGGCAGAATCTGTCTGTTCTCCTCTCTCTTCCTCCTTGGCCCCAGATTAATTCAGCCTTCAAGTCCATCAGCTTCTTCTCAGGGTCTGCTTGCATCTCCTCCACGGTGGTGGTCTGAGTTGCCCCACTGTGTCCACTGTATCAGGGCAGCATCCTTTGCCCAGCAGAGAGCTACGTGGAGCCCACCGTACTTCGAGCTCTGCCAAAGCCCTGGGTTCAGCACAGTTCAGCCGTTGCCTGATAGAAATGTAATGTTAGCCCCACAGGTAATTTTAATTTTTCCAGTATCAACATTCCATAAGTTAAAAAGAAATGGGTGAAAATAATTTTAATAATATATTTTAATGAATATATCAAAAATATTGGCTTAAGTAATATTTATCAAATTTCATATCAGTATTATATTGACATAACTGTCATTATTATTTCATAGAAAATTATTGTTATTTTACATTCCTTTTTAAATTTAAAAATAAAATATGTGATTTTGTTTATTAATACACATATAATACTGCTTAAATAGTTAGACATAAGATATGCACACACACACAATTTCACTATATGTAACATGATCTGGAATTTAATGACAATAAATCTCCAAGATCTAAAAAAGCAAACAATGTAGTTCAATAATGCAGGTAAATTAAAACAACAACTTATAAACTTCTGAGAATATTTTTCACATTGTATATAATTTGATAAGCACTTCCCTGAAAAGGAATTACTCTAAAATGAAAATACCCAAACAACAAAATATAAAATATCAGAAAAATAATTTATCATTATAATTCTGTGTTTTTACACTGAGTTGCTGTCACAAACAGTAAAATGATTGGATGAAAGAATAAAATTATTTTTAAAATTATTGTGAGTTTAAAAATCTCTTAAGTAACTGGGTGTTGTTGGGAGTAATAAGTATTGGGATTATTATTTCATATAAAAATTATTAATAAGTTATTTTGCATTCTTTTTTGCACATGGAATCTTCAGCATCCCATGTGCATTTTATGATTATGGCATCTCTAAATTCAGTGGTTGCCATATGAGACAGCACTGCCCTAGAGCATAAGTAATGTCTTATTATAAAACTAGCTAATTGTGCCTGATAAATATCTGCTATGCAAAATTTGTGGCTGTGATCATGAAGGAAAGTCCCCAGGCCCCAGTCAGTTCCCTGAAATTAGGCATGTGTATAATTAACTTTACCATCACCCAGAGTCTAGTTTTCAACCTCATAGATTCAGAAATACCTGATTTTTTCAGAGTCCTAAAGGTGATTTACTTCACAATCCTGATGCCAGTGACAAGATTCTGAGCCTGGTGGATAAAAACCTGAGACTCCCCGTCCATTTTCAAAGAGGCATGCCAAGAGCTCTGGCCTGGCCATCACCTCCATGGACCAGGGTTTGGGGCCCTGACCTGACCTGTTTCTGTACAGTCCAATCATAATCACCTGAAGAGATGCTTTTAAAATCCCAGGTCCCAGCCCCGCCTGGCCTAGGTCTGAGAGAGGAATCAGACATCAAAAAGTCTTTCAAATGATACCAGGGTGCATGCAGTCCAGCTCAGGAGCCACTGAGCCATCCCACCCTCTATGGACACTCGAGGGGAGATGTAGCCCACCCTCAGTTACACCTGAGGGGAGACACAGCCCAGAGGGTGAATGACAGGCCCAGTGCCCTCTGCTGACCCAGAGCTCAAAGCCAGTGTTCTCTCCTTCAAATCAGTGTCCAAGTTACTCCCAAACCTAGAATTTAGCATATGCAGTTTTCTTGACATATAGAAAAACCTCACTCTGTTGTACTTCCCCAGTGACTCAGTGGTAAAGAAAAAGTGGTAAAGTGGTAAGTGCAATGCAGGAGACCCAGGGAACTCCGGTTTAATCCCTGGGTGGGGAAAATCCCCTGGATGAGTAAGGGGCAACCCACTCTAGTATTCTTGCCAGGAAAATCCTATGGACAGAGGAGCCTGGCGGGCTACAGTCCGTAGCGTCCCAAAGAGTCAGACACAACTGAGGGACTGAGCACATGGGATAGCGATTAAATTAATTTAAATGTATGGATACAAAGAGAGGAACAGTGATAGAAACATTGAAGTATATGTTTAATTCGTTTCTTAATTTAGCACATTTTATATATTAGGTATAGTAACTCTTTCACCATGGGATCTGTTTTGTGAGGTTAATTCACCACAGTTACCATCTTTTAATTTTTTTTATACAATAAAAATTTTATTTTCATTTTTTGGAGTAGAATTGCTTTACAACATTGTATTAGTTTCTGCCGTACAACAACATGAGTAAGCTATATCTATGCATATACCCTTCCCTCTTGAGACCCCTCCCACTCCCCCCGCACCCCGCCCCACAATCCCACCCGTCTGAGTCATCACAGAATACAGAGCTGCGCTCCTTGTGTTATAAGCAGCTTCCCACGAGCTATCAATTTACACAGGGTAGTGTGTATATGTCAATCCCAACCTCCCAATTCATCCCACTCTCTCCTTCCCCACTTGTACCCACATGTTATGGTCCCTGTTTTTAAAATGAAAAAAAAAATTGACGCACAGAGAGGTCAGTAGACCTACTGAGGCCTCACAAGTAGTGAGTGGCCAAGCCAGGAGCTGAGCTCTAATCAGAGACAATCTCTGAATCTTTCTTTTCCTTCCCTAAAATAGAAGCTCATATTTGTACAACTCTCCATCTTTCATGATTTTTTTTTCCCCTGCAGACATTATTATCGCAATTGATTTGGGCAGTGATCTCATTAACTCTATGGCAAAATTCTCTTTGTTTAGAAAACTAGAGAAAGACACATGGAAAGGTGAACTTAAAATGCTTATGGGCTGTGCCTAATAGTTACAGATTGTACTCAAAATGATCTAAAGCATCTCGGGAAGACTGTATAGGGCTATTCCTGTGATAAATTAAGTGTGCGGGTATCATTTTCTTCTGTTTTCTTTGGAGGAGGTTCTCGGTGGAAGGGTCCCAACGGTGGAGAGGAGCGTTAGCAGGATGTGTCTGTGTTTCACAGAAGGCCGTGTTATGATGAACTTAGGTGGGTCCCAGTGCAGGAGCAGAGAATGCTGTGGTGTGGAAGGGATCTTAGTGTCCAGGTCAGATAGACACTTGTCAGGGTAAATGTTTGACATACTTGTCTCTCCAGAGCTCCTTTACATGTTGATTTAAGCTTCACCAACTTAAAGCCATACCTTTAGTATTTAACATCATAACCTTAACAAGCCTTCCTTTACTCTTCCTTGAGGTCTAGGTTGTTTGCTCTCTGTAGGATGAGAGTCATCACAAGAAAGGCTCCTAGGGTAGGACAGGTCTTCTGTGTACTTGAGAAGGTGAGGGACCAGAGACACCAAAGTTCATCATGTGAACCACCATGAGCTGATGGTGCATCATAGCAGCTTAGCATCAGTTTGAGCCACAGAGTCAACACAAAAAAATAACTCATTTAGTCATTTATCTCTGTGACGCTTAGGTCTATCTGGGAATACTAAAGTGAAGATAAACGACAGAGCTTTTAGGTCCAAAGAATTATATTCAATCTTTGCTTATTCAACAAAGAATTTTTTTTTCTTTAGTGTCTTCTAAATGCCAAGAATTGCTCCAGGTCTGAAATTAAGAATGGTAAACAAAAGAAATAGAGACTTTGCCCTCCAGTAGCTTGCATTCTAGTGGCAGAATCGTCAGTGAACAGACAGTCAACGCACAAGATCAGTGCAGTTGGTTTTTTTAAATTCTTTCCATTAAGGTGTATCTGAGAATGTTGAATACAGTCCCCTGTGTATACAGTAGGACCTTGCTGTTTGGCCCTGCTAAGCCCAAACTGCCGATCCGTCACTCCCCTACCCACCTCCCCCCGGCACCCTCAAGTCTGTTTTCTGTGTCTATGATTCTGTTTCCCAGACAGGTTCATTTGTATCAGATTTCAGGTTCCACATATAAGTGATGTCATACGGTATTTGTCTTTCTCTTTCTGACCTACTTTGCTTAGTATGACAACCTCTCGGCCCATCCATGTTCCTTGGAGCTTTTTAAGTGCTGTGAAGGAGATGAGCCAAGATAAAAATGACTGGCAGTGGGTGAGAATGGGGTCTTCCATAGAGAGTCAGGAAGGGCTTCTCCTAAGAGGTGACATCTGAGCTGAGGTCTCAGGGCTAAGAACCACCCATGCCACGAGTTGGAGGAAGAGCATGTTGGGCAGAGGAAGTGGTTTACATAAATCCCGGATGTAGCCACATTGCATGTGAGAGGAAGCAGAGGGGGCCACAGGGCATAAGAGAGTGAGAGTGTGTGTGTGTGTGTGTGTGTGTGTGTGTCTGCATGTTCATAAGTACTAGCACCCACCCCCACACACACACACACACATACACTCATACACACTGAATGATAACAGTGTGACATCAGCCAGGCAAGTATCCGGGAAATTAGGATAGAAAGCTTCCCTTGATATCACACTTGGAGTTGTTCTAAGTCCCTTCTCCTCCCACCATGCCCTCCCCCATCTCAAGCACATCCTTATAACTTGGGAAAAGATTTAAAATATTGGCTTCCAGAAAGGCGCACTGTTCTCCCTGGTTCAAAAAGTCATTGTGTGGCTGATTTATATTGATGTATAGCAAAAACCATCACAATATTGCAAAGTAATTATCCCCCAATTAAAATAAATAAGTAAATTTTACAAATAAATCTCAAAAAAGAAGGTCATAGCAAATGATTCTGCCTGTGCTTGGTTGGTGAGTGGTTTTTGTAAATTCAACAATTTGGAAATCAGTCATTTTCAAAGGCTAGTATCCAGTAAAAGAAAGCTTCTAATTTTTGTGGGAAAGAGAAATTAATATAACATACTGTCTAAATGAAGACTGCCACAAAACAAACTTATTTGGATGCTATAAGTATAAACTGCTGTTTTATTCTTAGTCGCAGTGGCGAGTTAAATCGTTGAAGGCATTTGTGGCTCTACAGTAAAAGTTAGTGTTTTACCTTATAAGAATCTTTAAATTCTGTTTCTTTTGTTCTGTTTTCAGTGTCTCAGAATCCCTTTCTTGTGCCATGTCCGTTTATTTCGCAAAATCACTGATCATGAAACCTTTGCAAAATCTCACTTTAAATTCAGGCTTCTTGTTGCAGTTGTTTTTGCTTTGATACGGGAAGGTCTTGCCATGTCGTTCTTTTGAAGCACAACATACACATTAGAGATATCTTCTTGTAGAGTATTTTGGAGTCAATTATTTTCTAAGTGTCTTATAAGTAAATCAGTTCTTGAATGAAATAGATCTTTAAATAAACATGGCTCTTAAGATGGCTGTCTTCCGGTAATCACAAAAGTCATGAATCAGAACATTTCAATGACTGCTCATGTGTTTTTTTCTCTTAATTTAGATTTTTTTTTTCCAATTGACTTTGAGATGCCTTTGCAATTCAACCTACCTCTGGTGTTTTATGTGCCTGAAAACCTGTTGCTACTGTGTAATAATTAGGAGAACGTAACTACAGGGTTCCAATTACTCTGGCAAAGGAACTTGTTACATTGTCTCCATATAAGCATGTAATTAATGTCTCTATTTCAAGGCCATTTCAGCAAACTCAAAACCAGGAGATTATCCATACATATGTAGGAATGCAGAGGAACACGGGTGATATCTTCATTGCAATGGACAACACCGCCAGAATATTTTCTCATATATGGCAAATATTTTATTATTACTAAATATGTGGTTTGAAATAAAACATGTCACTCTAAAAAGTCTCAGTAGGGATAGGATCACCCCCCACACCGGGGAGAGTTTTTTTAAATAGGTGAGATGCTTTCTGGTTGTCACAGTGTCTAGGCAGAGATCAGAAATTCTGTCTGTCTGCAGAGCATAGCAAGCACATTTGCACTTTGAAATCCTGCTGGCCATTTATGTAGATAAAAAGCCTCTTTATAGTCACCTGAAGTTAAGCCTACTTCAATTTTGCAAAGAGACATAAAAGTAATTTCAGACAATTGTAATACTAAATTTTTCAGGAATTCAACTACTGTGTAAATCAAGAAACAACTGTTTTAGTTTTATTTGGAAAAGAGGTGGCTATTATTTTCCCCCAAAAAATTATGCCGTAGATGGCAACACAGCTTGCCACAGTGGAGTTGCCAATGAAACACACCTGGACTGTTAGACATTTACAGCAGTTATGGTCATGGGTGTTCTGTGTTAAGTCACCAACCACCATGGAATGGTATCTTCTAATCAGGCATATCCTGCTCAAACACTGACCTATGGAAATATATTTTTATTGTTAATTCATTTCTTTATGTGTTTCCTTTATATTATGGACTTAGGGAGGGGGGATTGTGGTTAGGCAAAGTACTTATGAATTTCATTTCAGGCTATTAGCAGGGCCTTGTAAAATAATTATGGTTCTAAAGGAGAGTCAGGTGAGAAAAGTGTGTGTGTGTGTTAGTCACTCAGTCATGTCCAACTCTTTGTGGCCTCATAGACTAGCCCTCCAGGCACCTCTGTCCATGGGATTCTCCAGGCAAGAATACTGGAGTGGGTTGCCATTTCCTTTTCCAGGGGATCTTCGCAATCTAGGGATTGAACCTAGGTCTCCCGCTTGGCAGGCAGTTTCCTTAAAGTCTGAGCCACCAGGGGAGATCAAGTTAAGATCAGTTCTAAAATGCATCACTCCTTTAGAAGAAGGGGGCTGCTGCGAACCTGAACTTTCGTGCAAAGAAACAAAAGGCAGGAAAAGCAGGTGGGAGAGTTGACCTTAATTTCAACTCCTGCTGTGTGTCAGGCCCTGTGCCCAGCCCCTCAGAGGCATGATCTCATTTTTTGTACGATGCTGAGAAATGCTATGTGTGCTTTGAGTCTCCTGGCACTGGAGTGGTACAGTCGGAGCTATCTCCTGACACGTGGGAAGCAGAGAACATGAGGAAATGAGTAGATGAATATTCTTGACGTTGCTGGGATGTTAAAATTATTTAAAAGTTCTATTAAATAAGTGACAGTCGCAAAGCCAGATTTATGGTAGCTAATGAAATTTTCACAAAGAAGTATTATCATGAAATTTGAAAAAAAGAAAAATCTTGGTAGATGCAGGCAAGAATTCATATGCATATGAATGTCAGCGCACACCCAGCACTGCGCTTCCTATTTATAGCTTCCGGGACACATCCACCCTTGATACATGAACACTGAAATGGTGCACATATGTTTCTACCCACTTTTAGCTGTGGATTTGCTTCAAAAGTGGTATATCCACTGAGCCAAACCCCAGGCATTTAGAAAGTACAAAAAATTTAAATTTCTAAAGGGAACCAGAATGTGAAAAAAAAAAAGAGAGAGAAAAGAGGCTGAGCCCAAGAGAGATGTCAGTTGTAAATCTGACAAAATTTTTAAAAAGTACTGTATGAAAATTAAACCTTATCAGAATTCAGTTCGACTCTGATATCGTGCTTGAAGACTGAGAGAAGAGGGCCTTTCTGAGACATAGAGACTGCCAAGACATTTTTAAGCTTTTGAAGATTATTTTACTATATAACATTCATAATTTTCAACTTAAGCATATTGCAATTTTGAATAGGTGATAGGTTGCTCTCTTTTTAAAATGCAAAGGTAAGGCTAGAGGTTAGTACTTAATGAGACGTGTGTATCTGTGCATCTTCCTTTTTCACTGACTGGAGGAGGATTGGCTAAAGAAGAAATAGAAGAGTGAGAAGGGCCAATTTCAGGAGAGAGGGTGCCTGTGCTTAAAGGGGACACATGGCACCAACTGCAGTGAAAGTGGAGGTGCGCAACCTCCATCTTTACAAACCCCTCTCTCTTAGGTTTCCTTTCGTTTCAAGTTGTCGAGACCCAATCCAACTGGTTAAAGCAAAAAAAGAGCACGCTAGCTCACTTAACAGAAAGCCCTAGAGTATTCCTTGCTTCCAGCATAGCTGGACACAGGGACTCAGATGTTACTGGCTTGGTGTCTGTCTCTCTTTCCATTTCTGGTCTCTACTGTGCTTCCTCTGAATGGACTTAACTCCAAGTAGACGCTTTGAACATGTGGGTTGACAGAATCATCTTACCTAAATTTTCCTTATCCAAGCAGAGTGAAATATCCTTTTCCCAAAAACTTTTTTAAAAGGGGTGTGTGTCTTATTGAAAAAATTCAGGTAACACACCCATGAAACAAATTCTGTGGGCCGGGGATGAAAGGACGATGCTGGTGCCCAGGCCAAGGTTATGTGTCTTCATAGAGGGAGGGGCCTCCACTCCAGCAAAACATGGGCCAAAGGCACCAAAATTGGAGAAGATGCGATTACGTGTCCTCCAAGTGCTGGCGGCCCAACCCGAGAAGAACAGCCAGATTTTGAGAAAATCTGTTTTACTTATATGACAGTTACATAAATCCTAATTTTGTTCATCTTTCTTTTGAGACATAAGAACGAATAGTTAGGGAATGATGGAATTTTAGAACTGAAGAGACTTTGTAAATTATGTAGTTGCAAACCATCAATTTAAGTAATTTTTGAGAATTTGCTCATCTTTAAATTGAGTTCTGCTAATTGAGAGAGCTGGTTATCTTTCAGCACAGCAAAATGCCGGAGAGGAATGATGTAAAATATGAATCAGAATTTTATTAAAAGCTTTCAGTGTTTTGATATCTCCCAAAGATATCTCAGGAATGGCACCTAAGTAGACGACAGGGATTATTATCAAAAGTTTCCATAAAATTTAAAAAAAACCTAATCTCTTTTTCACTTCCCGGCTATGCTATCATTTCTAAAGTTTTATTTTGATTGTAACTTGTTACTTAGTCTAAGATGTGTATTGAAGAGTAATTCTGACTTTTTCTTCTTTATATTCTTGGTTCCTCTGATACTTCGTTGTTTAGTCATTAAGTCATGTTCAACTCTTTTATGACCCCATGGACTATAGCCCACCAGGCTCCTCTGTCCATGGGATTTTCCAGGCAAGAATACTGTAGTGTGTGGTGGGTGACCATTTCCTTCTCCAGGGGATCTTCCTGACCCAGGGATTGAACCGAGTCTCATGCTGCTGCTGCTGCTAAGTCGCTTCAGTCGTGTCCAACTCTGTGCAACCCCACAGACGGCAGCCCACCAGGCTCCCCCGTCCCTGGGATTCTCCAGGCAGGAACACTGGAATGGGTTGCCATTGCCTTCTCTGTGAGTCTCATGAGTTGGCAGGAAAACTCTTTACCACCGAGCCACCAGGGTAAAGAAATAGTATCCTGTGATAACTATTTTTCCTCATTATCATATATAAGTACAGTTGGTGTGCCCTGTTTGTTAGCAGAAAATAATTACTCTGTAAACGTATATGTGTTCATTTCAGAATATGTACGCCTTTAAAAGAACTATAAAAACGAACCCCCCAGTGGACAAATTCTCACAGCTCTGACCTTAATGGGAAGCCGGTGTCACATTTCAAAGCAAGCAGGGACCAGAGGGAGCCAAAGGCACCGTTTGTGTCTGCAACTGGTTCCTTCGTTAGAGCTGATCCGGGTTGGTGATCTGACCTTGAAGAGTACCTGCAGCACCCTGGACCTGCGGTCACAGACATGGCACCGTCCTTGTCATCAGAGGGAATCGGGTTTGAGGGATGTGGAGAGAGCAATGCAGAGATTCCTAGCCCTATAGCACGTGTGCACAGCCTGGCCTCCTTAACTGGCAGCCTCTTTATTCCAGAGGCATGTCCATCTTAAGTGGGATTCTGAAATGATGGGGAAGACATCAAACTGATTTTTGCTGACCTACAAAAGTTTATTTAAGGTTTCAACATAATTAGGTGTCTGTCATATTAAAAACAGTAAAATTAAATTTTGCAGGAAATGTTGATTTTAAAATTTGCAAAGGTCAAGAATTGAAATACAAATAGAAACTGTAACAGAATTAAAGGGCAAGAAGAGCTGATGGTGAATCTGTTCATTGAATATAATGAGATTATCCTCAAGCAGATGAGTCCTTAGCTTAAACAGGAAAATGAGTATACAGAGCAGACATGATATTGTTAATACACTTTAATCCTGATTTTGTTTTTGACTATAGAAACATTTTTCACTGAATCACAGCAGAGCTGCATCAAAGTAACTTAATTCTAAATTCACCTTTATTAGCTATTTATTAGCTATTCAAGTTTGTCAGAACAGCATAACAAATAAAAATCCATGATGACTCTGAACTATGTCAATTTTTTATATATTAAAACCTTAAGCATAGATATCGTTTGTTATAATTATATTGTTATAATTACATCCCAATTTGCTGTCTGAGCTCAGCCATTTAAGTTAATTATATTTTAATAGGTTATTATAATGATATTTAGTATACTTGAGATTTTGATTATGTGAATGGGATATATTACATGTTGAGAAGTTTCTTAAAATTTTATAGAACAGTGGCTTATTTCACTAGCTACAACATAGACCTATGGTGTAAATAAATAATAGCAAAGTAAAAATAGAAGTTTGACTAATATTTCTGGCAGAAAAAAAACAGCATATTTACTAGGATTCTATTTACTATTTACTAGGATTCAGTTACTAGGACTCTATTTACAATTTTTAAAACTCAGTATAATCATTTTTTATTAGAATTATAGTTCCTATCTTCATTATTCGTTACCACCAATCAGTGTTTGAGTGCCTGAATGAGAATGTCACCATGTGCAAGACAGTAAAGCAGTCACTATGGGGAAACAAATGTAGATATCACTGATCTTAAGGACTTTACAGCCTAGATGGGATGCGAGACATGAAACACTAAAAATAACAATATATAGCATTCTGTGATTCCCAGTGAATGATTTGGAGAGTGAATTCTCTAATCATTCAAAAACAGAGCAAGACTGTTTTGGAGTTGAGCCAGGCCTTGAGAGGTGAATACAATTCACATTAGTGGAATGTGTTTGAAAGTTCACAAGTATGGCCAGATACCTCTCATCCTAATATGTAAGGAAATGCAATCAGTCTACATTTTTGAAAATATCTTTTAAGCTGATACTTCAGAGTCGGACATGAGGTTTAACTAAGACATGTTATAATACATAATGTGATTATTACCAGGCAGGGGCACAGGAGAGGACTGATCAAGCCCTCAGTTCATGGTACATTGGCATTGTTAGTCCAAAGACTGCCTTTCTTTGATATAGAATATTTAATATTTTAAATTGTGTTTTTCCACTTCATCTCCTATTTTCAATCCCATTTTCCCACATAGGCACCTGTTTGTGTATATTTAATGTAAGACCTTCATATATATCTGTGGATATATCTACATGTACACATACACATATACACATGCTCTTCCATTTGTGTAAATAACTGTAAATTTAAAAACACATCCCATACATTATTTATTCATTTTCAGATTCTTTTCCATTATAAGCTATTACAAGACATTGGGCAGAGTTCCCTGTGCTATACAATAGATCCTTGTTAATTATGTATTTTATATAGAGAGGTGTATATATATACTCATCCCAAACTCCCAAATTCCTAATTTATCCCTCCCTCCTTTCCCATCTGGTAACCATAAGTTTGTTTTCTATGTCTGTGAGTCTGTCTTGTAAATAAGTTCATTTGTAACATATTTTACATTGCACATATAACCAATATCATATGATATTTCTCTGACCTACTTCACTTAGTATGATAATCTCTAGGTCTATCTGTCTTGCTGCAGATGGCATTATTTCATTCTTTTTATGGCTGAGTAATATTCCATTGTACATATGTACCCCATCTTTATCCATTCCTCTGTTGATGGACTGATAGGTTGCTCCCACATCTTGAGTATTATAAACAGTGCTATGAACATAGGGATGCGTGTATCTTTTCAAATTAGAGTTTTCATCTTCTCTGGATTTATGCCCAGGAATGGAATTGCTGGATCATGTAGTAGCTCTATTTTTAGGTTTTTAAGGAATTTCCATACTGTCCTCCATAGTGGCTGCAACCAGGAACTTTACTAACATAAATTATATTCATAAATTCGGTAAAGAAATAGACTTGTAAATTTAACTAAGTTAATCACTTCCACTCACAAAGGAAGCAGAATCTGTAATCTCTATAGCATGGTCAGGTTATTTGTCCAGAGATCAAACATGCAGACTACAGAGCTGGAGTGAGAAACAGGTGTGAGTCAGGCACAGTCCTGGTCGGTGGTCTGAGTCCTGACTCAGGTCAGCCCTGGGTTCTGCTCTTGAAAACTAGCCTTCCTTGAGCAGGTCCCATTCGGCCCTCAAGGCAACCTCATCAGGCTCGTCTCTGTGGCAGAACCAAGACTAAGATTTGTGGCCTTCAGGTGATGCTGAAGAAGTATCAAATCTTCTTTGAAAAAAATAATATATATATATATATATTTCTGATTTTATTTAACTGTAGGTATTATGTAAAAACTTCCTAATGGCTGTGTTTTAAGGCCATCCAGAATAATTCAGATTAAAACAGGTGAGAAAAACAATTCACTTTAATTATTGGCACCTTATCATCAGTGCTTTAGATCACGGAATCCCAATAGTCAGACTCACAAATCATTATCAGAGGCACTCACCTTCAGTCCCATCCCAGCCATACTCCCCAATCTACAACTTGAGTTTCAAAAGTAAAGCCACGCACTTTGAAATGAAATCTTATTTCACCTCTTTATCCCTTATGCAGCAGAACAGTGGTAGCAATTTCAGTTTACTCATTTTATTCAACAAAATTAACAATCCTCTTCGAATTTAATGTGCTGATGAAGTTAACCACTCATCCCTAAGGCAGACAAAGCAAAACTTGACCTCATTTGTAAGCATTATTTTAGCTTACAAATTCTATTAATATTAGCTATAGTTTAGGAGAAGGCAATGGCACCCCACTCCAGGACTGTTGCCTGGAAAATCCCATGGATGAAGGAGCCTGGTGGGCTGCAGTCCATGGAGTCACTAAGAGTCGGACACGACTGAGCGACTTCACTTTCACTTTTTACTTTCATGCATTGGAGAAGGAAATGGCAACCCACTCCAGTGTTCTTGCCTGGAGAACCCCAGGGACGGGGGAGCCTGGTGGGCTGCCGTCTATGGGGTCGCACAGAGTCGGACACGACTGAAGCGACTTAGCAGCAGCAGCAGCAGCTATAGTTTTGATCATGAAGATGAATATAAGACATATTTCTAAAGATGGACTTTTTGTGTATTTATGAATCAAAGTATTTGGTTTATATTGATTAGATAATTTTTTAACTTTTATTTATTTAATTTTGACTTGTGGCAACAAGGTTTTCCTTGTTGCCAGGCCTCTCATATTTGACTCTTTGCAACTCCATGGACTGTAGCCTGCCAGTCTCCTCTGTCCATAGAATTCTCCAGGCAAGGATACTGGATAGGGTAGCCATTCCCTTATCCAGGGGATCTTCCCAACCCAGATCTGGAACCCAGGTCTCCTGCACTGCAGGCGAGTTCTTTACCATCTGAGCCACCAGGGACGCCTTTAAATTGTATTTATTTATTTTTGGCTGTGTTAGGTCTTCCTTGCTGCTCAGGCTTTTCCTCTAGTTGTGCTGAGCAGGGGCTACTCTCGAGCTGCAGTGTATGGCCTTTTCATTGCAAGGGCTTCCCTTGTTCCAGAGTGCGGGCTCTAGGGTATGTATGCAGACCTCAGAAGTTGTGGCTCGCAGGATCTAGAGCCTAAGCTCAATAGTTGAGGCACAGGGGTTAGTTGCTCCTCTTCTTCCCAGATTAGGGATCTTCCCAATTTAGGGATCAAACCCATTTCTCCTGCATTGCCAGGTGGATTTTTTACCACTGAGTCATCAGGGAAGTGCTTGATTAGATCATTTTAAATCCACCTTTCTTCACCATTGAGCAAGATGCTTTTAATAAATGTATTCATTTCTGGTTTTGTTTTGTTTTGTTTTAAGGTATTTGGATTAGAAAGAACCTCAGGATCCACAGAGAGTGGTCCTCTTAGGGTCTAAGAACCCACGTACTGGTTAGCAACAGACCAGAGACAGACTCAGACCCCCAGTGGCCACCCAGGCAGTGGCCCTGTCCCATGCCTGTCTTGGAGCTCAGGCTCCTGAAGCCTCTCCTCCATGTAAGAGTCTTCCTTGCATATGCATCTCTGTGCTGAATGTCAGGACTCCCACCAGGACCTCTCTGTCAGAGTGAGTGAGCCTGTTTTCTCAGGACCTCTCCCTAGCCTGCCGACCCCCAGGCTGCACCAGCATTAAAGTCCCCATAGATAATCACTGAGCTGTTTTAAGGGATTTCCCCAGGGTGTCTGTTCTGTCTCTAACAGGACCTGACCTTCTGAGCTTCTTCTTCTTTTTTTTTTTCCCTTTTGACCACGTGGCTTGCCGGATCTTAGTCCCCATGTGTGCATGCTAAGACACATCCCTCATGTCCAACTCTGCCTCCCTATGGACTGTAGCCCACCAGGCTCCACTGTCCATGAGATTCTCCAAGCAAGAATACTGGAGTGGGTTGCCATGCCCTCCTCCAAGGGCATGACCCAAAGATAGAACCCACCTCTCTTATGACTCCTGAATCGGCAGGCGAATTCTTTACCGCTAACAGTGGAAGCACAGACTCCTAACCACTGGACCACCAGAGAAGTCCCCTAACCTTCTCCTTGGGGCCACCACAGAGGCCAGTCTTAGGCAACTCATGCTCTATATTTGTCTTGGACAGAATCTCTATGTTCCTATCGTCTGCTCCCATTGAGTCCTCTGTTTCAAAAGAAACTCTTTTCAGGAGTGGAGGGCGGGTAGACTGGCATTGTGTACAGGTTCATTTTCAACATTTTGATGTTTGCATATCCAAATCCATGTAGTGACCTTGAGATAAAACCTGGACTAGGAGCAAACACTTCACAAGGAAAAAAAAAAAAAAAAAACCCATGCAGCCTGCTCACTGAGTCTTCAGAGCCACACACCCCCACATCTGGTGTGGGAATTGCCAAGTGCGTGCATTTCTGCAGGGATCTAACTGTCACAGGCTTTTCCTAGAGTTTATGCTTAATGGTTTCAGTTTCCAAAAGTAGAGCGAGTCTGCCCAGTGTATCCACACCACAAAGTCCCTGCAGGCATTCAATCTGCCCTATAAATTAGTCTCACACCAGCTTCCCCTCCCAGATTCTGGAGCTTTGGCCACATTGTGTTAATGCTTTGAATATTTTATATGCTTGCTAAAAAAAAAGAAAAAGAAAAGAAACAGATATTCCTAGTGTTCACAGAACGGTAGTCACTGGTAAGTACTGGTCCTACTTACTGTCAACAGGTACTTTTTAACTTAATTGAGTCCTTGACTAAATGCTTGATTCTGCAATCCTTCTCATCTTCTTTATTCTCCTGAAGAGGTCTTCCCAAGATCCTCTAAGAAAGATTCTTTTTATTCTTAGAACTAATGCTTTTGTTTGTGAGATGTATAAGCCCAGTAGTCATCCCTTGATAACTTTTACAGCCTTAAGTAGATGCATTTTAGGGGTGGAGTAAAACATAACATTTATAAAACCTAGACTCTTGAATAAAAGCAAAAGCATTTTATGAGTCACATTCATAGGACTGTACATGTCATTGCTCTGGATTTTTTTAATTATCAAAATGTAATAACACATTTATGGGATGTGAAGAAGGCTGAGCGCCGAAGAATTGATGCTTTTGAACTGTGGTGTTGGAGAAGACTCTTGAGAGTCCCTTGGACTGCAAGGAGATCCAACCCGTCCATTCTGAAGGAGATCAGCCCTGGGATTTCTTTGGAAGGAATGATGCTAAAGCTGAAACTCCAGTACTTTGGCCACCTCATGCGAAGAGTTGACTCACTGGAAAAGACTCTGATGCTGGGAGGGATTGGGGGCAGGAGGAGAAGGGGACGACAGAGGATGAGATGGCTGGATGGCATCACTGACTCGATGGACATGAGTCTGAGTGAACTCCGGGAGTTGGTGAGGGACAGGGAGGCCTGGCGTGCTGCGA
This sequence comes from Bubalus bubalis, assembly GCF_019923935.1. Classification (NCBI taxonomy): domain Eukaryota; kingdom Metazoa; phylum Chordata; class Mammalia; order Artiodactyla; family Bovidae; genus Bubalus; species Bubalus bubalis. The sequence goes on along the minus strand of NC_059166.1, from coordinate 91,940,954 downwards.
TTCATGGGGTCACAAAGAGTCAGATACGATTGAGCGACTGATCTGATCTGATCTGGGAAATATAGAACAAAGTTACATGTAGTTCCACTATATGTAATAATGTTTAAGTACATAAAATAAGGTTTTTAGTTGGAGTTTCAATATCAAACTCTCAGAAATTAATAGAATGAATGTACATAGAAGAATATAGTAGACCTAAAAAGCATTATGAACCAATTCTACTTAAGATATTGCATAGTGGGTATATTACTTCTTGCTTTGAGGCAGCTGGTAACCAGGAGTCCAGGTGAAAGTGAAACTCAGAAACATCTTGGACTTTGACTTTGCCTCTTCCTTTGATGGTTTTCTGTAATTTTCATTTATTGACTGCTCCCATGACGGTAAACAATTTCATGTGCCCAGACAGAAACTGAAGGTTCCAAGAGTGTTTTCTTTATTTTTTCCCTTGACATTGATTGGATACTTGTCAGATAGAACTAATTGTTTAACTTTTTTTTTTTTTTTTTTTTTTTACCATAAAAGGAGACACAGTCATCATTCCCAGCAATGTCAGTGGAGCCAGTCGATGAGAGAAATAAAACAGGCAAATATGCCAAAGGTGATACAACCTGCGCCTCTGAGGAAAGGGTTGGTCACCATCTATCTGATGCTCTTAAAAATAGGGTTGCTCACTTGTCTTACTGGCTGAAAAAGTAAAATTCATTTATTGGGTAAAATTAGAAAATTAAGAAAGATAGAATAAAATTTGCTCGTAACTCCATGTACTGAGTACCTCTGTTTCTAACATGTTGCTGTATTTTCTCCTAATCTTTCTCGAATGTGTGTGTCTTGACCATATGGGGTCGCCCTATATTCTACTTGGGCTGCATTACAGATGAATTCTTAGCCAGCTGAGGTACCAGGAAAGCCCTTATATTCATTTAACTTTGCAGTTAATCATTTATCTGTTTTCTTGAAAATTCTTCACAAAACCCATTTTAATGGGTTAGTAATAATTTCCTGTGTGGTATTTTCCTATTGATTAACATTTTATTTCCAACTTTTCACCTTTACAAAATTTACAGTTGTGAATACTTTTGTACTAAAGCCATTGTGTGTGTGTGTGTGTGTGTGTGTGTGTGTGTGTGTGTGTGTGTGTGTATGTATGTATCTCAGATTATTTGTTTTGGATAGATTTCTAGCATAAACATTGCTTGTTCAAAAGGCTGTATCCACACACATTATAGAACTGATTTGTTAAAGGGTTGTAAGCAAATTATAATTTACAGTTTTCACTCCTTTGATCAAAGTCTTATTTATAAAATCTATTTGTGTAGCAGACTAGGGGTAGGTTTTCAAGTATGAGTATAAATGTGAGTTTTGAAAAAGAATTTACATAAGAGCTCTTCAGTAACGTGGTATGTGATGTGCCCTTTCACAGTGACATGAGATTAAATATGGAAATGTTAATATTAAAAGAAGACTTAATTGCCAGGTACATCTGTTGATCAGTGAATTACCTCATCATACTTGTGGGTATAAGAATCTAAAAGAATTTAGTACAGACTAATGAGAAGTAGACCTTTTCCATCCTGTTTGTTCTTGGTTGTTTGTTTCTTCCTAATGACTGTGTGGTTTTTCTAAGAGTCTTACAGAGCTGGACAGAGGCTGTGTCTTTTTGCTTTCTACTTTTTTTAATTTTATTTTTTTTAATTTATTTTTTTTCTTCTTTTTTTTTCTTTTTTCTTTTCTTTTATTTTTTAACTTTATAGTATTGTATTGGTTTTGCCATATATCAAAATGAATCCGCCACAGGTATACACGTGTTCCCCATCCTGAACCCTCCTCCCTCCTCCCTCCCCATACCATCCCTCTGGGTCGTCCCAGTGCACCAGCCCCAAGCATCCAGTATCGTGCATCGAACCTGGACTCGTGACTTGTTTCATATATGATATTATACATGTTTCAATTCCATTCTCCCAAATCATCCCACCCTCTCCCTCTCCCACAGAGTCCAAAAGACTGTTCTATACATCAGTGTCTCTTTTGCTGTCTCGTATACAGGGTTATTGTTACCATCTTTCTAAATTCCATATATATGCGTTAGTATACTGTATTGGTGTTTTTCTTTCTGGCTTACTTCACTCTGTATAATAGGCTCCAGTTTCATCCACCTCATTAGAACTGATTCAAATGTATTCTTTTTAATGGCTGAGTAATACTCCATTGTGTATATGTACCATAGCTTTCTTATCCATTCATCTGCTGATGGACATCTAGGTTGCTTCCATGTCCTGGCTATTATAAACAGTGCTGTGATGAACATTGGGGTACACGTGTCTCTTGGAGGCTAATTACAATATTGTATTGGTTTTGCCATACCTCAACATGAATCCACCACGGGTGCACACGTGTTCTCCTTTATGTTCATCCATAGATATTCAACCTAGACAGCATATTAAAGAGCAGAGACATTACTTTGCCAACAAAGGTCCATCTAGGCAAAGCCATGGTTTTTCCAGTAGTCATGTATGGATGTGAGAGTTGGGCTGTAAAGAAAGCTGAACACTGAAGAATTGATGCTTTTGAACTGTGATGTTGGAGAAGTCTCTTGAGAGTCCCTTGGACTGCAAGGAGATCCAAGCAGTCCATCCTAAAGGAAATCAGTCCTGAATATTCATTGGAAGGACTGACGCTGAAGCTGAAACTCCAATACTTTGGCCACCTGATGAGAAGAGCTGACTTATTAGAAAAGACCCTGATGTTGGGAAAGATTGAAGGCAGGAGAAGAAGGGGACAACAGAGGATGAGATGGTTGGATGGCATCACCGACTTGATGGACGTGAGTTTGAGCAAGCTCCAGGAGTTGACAATGGACAGGGAAGCCTGGCGTGCTGCAATCCATGGGGTCACAAAGAGTCAGACAAAACTGAGAAACTGAACTGAACTGATAGATACTCATCATTTTTCATGTGTTGCTCTTGCCCTTAAGTGCTTGGGGTGTACTTGGAGGAAGGTCTTGTGAGCTCCAGTTCAGTAGTTTATAGAGCAGGGAGCAAAAATGGGACCAGCTTGAGGAAACAGTAGTGGAAGCAACCAGTCATAAACCTACAACCAAATTAACTGTATGAGAAATGCAGGACAAATATCTAATTCCCTAGTTAGAGAAAGTGAAAGTGAAGTCGCTCAGTCGTGTCCGACTCTTTGCGACCCCGTGGACTGTAGCCTACCAGGCTTTTCCATCCATGGGATTCTCCAGGCAAGAATACTGGAGTGGGTTACCATTTCCTTCTCCAGGGGATCTTCCCCAATCTTCCCGCATTGGAAGCAGATGCTTTAAGCTCTGAGCCACCAGGGAAGCCTAGTTAGAGAGGCATCAGCCAAATATCTTGGAGTCTAGGAATTTTCATACAAAGTTTTATTTCTAATATGAGTCATCCTGAGATGACCTTTGAGGGTGCTTAAGCACTGAGTCTATGTCAATTGCTTTACTTTATCTGTTACTATTTTTATCTCCAGTTTTTTTTTGTTCTACAGGCTTTTACTGGATTGATTCTAACTCCTTACCTTATCTTTTTTATTATATTTTTATTTTCTTCTTTATAATTGTTTTGTAAACTTTGAGCTTTATTTTCCATTGTATGAGAATAAATCTATAGATGGCTTTACAGTTTTCAATTCTGTTTCCTATACAGAGTAAACATTCTACTACGTAAGTAGCATTTCTCATGAGATTTGCCAGTGAGAATGATCTCAATAGTGTGTATGATACAGTGCTTGACTCCAATTGTTTATTTTTTCTGTGTCTGTTTATATTTGATGTCTGGAAACCCTACAATTTAATTCTTTAAATCAGTCCACAAAGTGAGTTTTCAAGCAGTGCATGTTTTGATATCAGCATATCTTGAGTTCATGTACCAACTACCTCTTACTAATACATATGATGTTTATGCAACAGGACTTGGTTCATAGTAAGTGAAAGTGAAGTGAAAGTGAAAGTTGCTCAGTGGTATTCAACTCTTTGTGACCCCGTGGACAGTAGCCCACAAGGCTCCTCTGTCCATGGAATTCTCCAGGCAAGAACACTGGAGTGGGTAGCCTATCCCTTCTCCGACCCAGAAATCAAACTGGGTCTCCTGTATTGCAGGCGGATTCTTTACCAGCTGAGCTACCAGGGAAGCAGTTCATAATAAGCACTCAATAAGTTTTTATTTTTACCTTGTCATGTTTATTTAGTACTTACTATATATATAGCAGTTGAATAGATGTTTCAAAGGTATAATTGATTAACACAGTAATCATTTTTCTCTGAGTGGGAGATAAAATGTATTAAATTATAACCCATAAATTGTCTTCTAATATCAACACTTTTTAAAATTATTTGTTTTGGACTGTCATTGCTGCACGAGGGCTCTCCCTTGAGGTGAGTGGGGGCTAGCCTTCACTGAGGTGCCCAGCTCCTCGCTGCAGTGGCTCCTCTTGTTGCGGTGCACAGGCTCTAGGGTGCAGGCTCCGTAGTTGTGGCATGCAGGCTTAGTTGCCCCAGGACGTGTGGAATATTCTCAGACCAGGGATTGAACCTATATTGCCTACCTTGGCATGCGGATTCTTAACCATTGGACCACCAGGGAAGTCCCTAACGGCATCTTTTGTTCTTTGGAATTATTCCTCTACTTGACATATTGTCTTCTACCCTGATTCCTTCTGAGCTGGAGTGCTGGTCCTCACAGTTTGGCCCCACAGCCACCTAGGGAAAGTGCTGTCCAGGACACACCCCAAACCTGCTGCCAGTAGGTCTCAGGCAATTGTGAGGTCTCCTAGGTGGTGCTGCTGGTGGCCCGGAAGATAAAGAATCTGCCTGCAATGCAGGGGAGCTAGGTTCGATCCCTGGGTTGGGAAGATCCCTGGAGAAGGGAATGACGACTCCAGTCCAGTATCTTGCCTGGAGAATTCCATGGACAGAGGGGCCTGGCGAACTATAGACCACGGGGTCCCAAAGAGTGAGACACAACTGAGAGATTAACACTTTCGCTACTTTAACCAGAGCTTACACACCACAGAAGTACATCATTACCCTTACACAGGTAAGAGGGGTGTGCGGCCAACATTCCCCTTCTTTGGCGCCCACCAAGACAAACCCCCCGTAGAAGTGACACATGGGGTGGATCCTGCAGGATGAGGAGGAGATGCTCTGAGCAGGAGGGCATTCCAGGCAGAAGAAGCCACTAGTGTGGGAGAACAGGTGCCTTGGGGATAAGTGGAAGAAATTCCCTGTGACTGTTGTGTAGAAGGGCAGTGGGGAAGGAGGTGGGAGGTAAGAATGTTAATATCCTGGACTTTTTCCTGACAGTAATAAGTTGTTAAAGAAGCGCTAGCAGGAGGTGCAGAAAACCAAATGTTTGTCCAACAAAGATCCTTCTTTGGGCGGCTGTAAAAGTTTACAGGGGATGGAATTTGGAGAGTCAATGGTGGCCTTGTCCAGGCTAGTGGCGGGGGACATAGAGAGAAGTGGGCTGATTTGAGAGATCCTTAGGAAAAGCTAAGGAAGAAGTTGTTGAATATAATTTTGAGTTTTTGACTTCAAATGACTGAATCCACAGTTAGGAAGCAGGAAGCACATTCACCTGGGGGGTGGCGGTGCATAGTGGGGGAGCGGGAGGGCTTGCAGCCACATATGGAAGCTGTTTGGTTTGAAATATTCAGTGAGGGTGCCTACATCCACCACATAAAACACACACCTGTTAGGCCTCCGTGTCCCTGGTGGAAGAGGGGATGATGTCAAGAGGCACAGGCCCTTTGGATTAGCCATCTCCTTGGTGTATTTCTTGTTAGTCATCCTAATGGTCTATTCTATCCTCCTAAAATCAATTGATATAAAGGTAGAGAAACTAAAGGCTCCTTTTGTCTATTATTTTTATGCCTTGTGCCTTAGCATGACAGAGGAGCATTTCCCGAGCAGGGTAGACTAACAGCAATTGCAAAAGTGACACGACATATGCTGAATCACGGCCGTGTTGACCAGGCAAAACCTTGCACGCAAAGAGCACGTGTGAAAACAGCCAACCACGTGGGCTGGAGGTGGGCACACCTGTTGGAAATTGCACAGAGATCACTTCCCTACCGTTTACTCCTGATAATGTTAAGACAAAGGAGGATTTAGTGACAGGCAGTCTGCTGCATAAGAGACTGATTGCTTTCTCATTTTTCTCTGGACTTTCACTTTTTTCTAAAGTTCACAGATGTGCCCTTGATGCGGTCTGGGGATTTTTGTGAACTGCTGGAAAATTTCACTCACACACTCACGGTTCCAATGAACACAAAATACCTCTTCCAGGGAGCAGTTGCCAATGAGCAGTATTTTTAGAGGCACAGGTCACAGTTTCTGTTTTCCTCTATTGTGACCGTTAATGGGCCCTGAGTGATTGAGAAACAGCCTCTGATGAAAGGCATTGCCCACTGCTTCATTATACGCTCTGGGCAGTAAACGTTTACTGCACTTTGCTTCAGCTAACACGTCATTAGACAAGCTCCGATCGCATAGCTGTTACTCCCTCAACCATTTCTGTCGTTTCCCTGGGTCTGAAATAGAGCATCAGTCCTTCTGGTTTCTACAGCTAAATGTCCCCTAACCAGGATGTCACACCATTCATGTGCATGCATTCTCCAGATGTATTCCTATTCACTTTCTGAATTCTTCGGTAAACTCTGCCACTCAAGCAGAGACTGTCCCTGTTTCCAGCCATATTCTTTGATGTGTTGCTTAAAGGAATTCTTTGCTGTGTGATACGAGGTGAAAACCACCCAGCGCACAGACCTAAACCATGAGCTGCTGTGAAATTTTATGCCACAGAATCCACATTCTATTCTGGTTTGCTGGGCATAGAGTTCCTCTGGGAATTGGAGGACTAAGATTTCTGGTTATCTGAAAAGAGCAGAAATCTCTTTTCCTTTCCTATCGCAGGAGCAGCAAGAGCAAACTTTCTCACTGTCCAACTCTGAAGGGAACACGTTCTCTTATTTTTTCTGGGTTTGAAAATGAAAAAAGGAAATGCTCACTATTGCACGCAGTCCCAGCTACTATAATGTTAGTGGTAGAAATTACGACCATCAGCAATTAGAGGGGAGAAGTGGTTCAGGTGCCATCGGCTTTCTGTAAGCCTGGCTATAAAAAATAAAGTGCCTCTTTGGGCATACTTAGGCATTATTTGGGGGTTAAGAATGGAGACGGGGGAAAAAAATCTGAAACGTAAACACATGTTTTTCATCCTGACATATCAGGTTAACATTATTTTCCACAGCTGCAGCTGAGAAGGGTTAGAATCTTTTCATCTATTTTCTAAAGCAACACGGTAACATTTTTTTTTTTTTTTTTTTTTGCCAGCTAACCTGGACGTCTAGCTCTCCTTCCTACAGAGCATCCACTTGTATAAATGGATGAGGGTCATTTTCATGTGTTTATACAAATGCCAGAAAACATCTTCTTGCCTAAAGGTCAAGCCTGGCATCATTGCACATGGCTTTGCTCAAGCCCAGACCTCGCCAGGTGGCTTCAAAGTGCTGGGTCAGAACCCAAGTGCAAAGTAAGCTGCCACAATTGGCACCGAGCTTCCATGATAATTTCCTGGGCAAAGATTGAAGCAAAGGAAAATTCTGTGGACAGTTCTGAAAAGCATATTTCTGGTAGAAAGGAAGACTCGTGAAGGGAGAATTTTTTTTTTCCTCTCCTCCTCTTCCCAGAAGAATCCTTTGCTTATGTTTCCTGAATCTGAGAAACTCTAATAAATTCCAAATACTAGAGAATTTCAAGAAGGTTCATTTGAATGTCATCAGCTAATCAGATTCTATGCATCCTCTTTTGGGAAAGGATCATCATTTATTTTTCCTGCATTTGTGGATAAATATACTGTAAATGATAAATATATGTGGGCATCTCCTTCCTACTCAAAAAAGGACACACTCTTCCACCATCAGTTTTCTTAATTTTCTTAAGAATTTAGCCAAAAAAGTTACTCTTTTGCATTCCCATGGCATGTCTTATGGCCAGCATGTATTAGGATTTTTGAAGGATGAGTCTTTCTACTCCTCTGGATGGTAAGCCTTTAGCTGCTAAGTTCCAGTGACCCCCACATCCCTGGAACCCATTCCCAGCATCCTGAGACCCCTCCTCCTGTGGTGCACAGAACATGTTACCCATTATAGGTACTGAAGTCTTGTTTACTGATTGAGAGCACATTGAACAGAGCCCCCACAGGACCCCATTCATACTCTGCTGAAAAGCATTTGCTGTCAGAATTCACTGAATGATAATCCCTCCCCACATCCCCCCACCACCCCATCCCCAGATATTCTGTCAGAGGCATGCTGCTAAAATTGTGTGCAGAAGCTAACTTGAAACTGTCATGATAAGAATCATTGAGAAAGAGCTAAAAAGCCACTTTGCCTGAGAATTATCACTTCTGGTCCAATATGGAGGCAGGGAGGCTGGTTAGCTTCTCACAGAAAGGAATGAGGCTGCTTCAGCTGGCTTCAAAGGGAAGACCACCGAGAACTGCTCAATACCTGCCCCCAAGTTTCATTTCTGACTCCATGGCAACCTTGCAAAAGTTTCAGGAGCAAGTGAGAGCAAATTACAAAATAAACCTCATGCCAGGGTTGAGCCCAGAACCTTTGTCATAAGAATTACTGAGTCAAGGGAGGGGCATTTTTAATTAAAACATTTGTTTTTATTTAAATGGACCGACATGCTTATTTCCCTAGGTGACTTATAACCTAGTGAGAATTTACTTATAAGGTAATATTATGATATTGTGTATACTGTTTTGGAAACCTTCTAAATGTGATTGCTTTCCTGGTGAAATCAAGCATTCTAAGGTTTGTCATTTTTTTTTTCTTTTTTCTTTTTTCTTCTTTACCTACAGATGCTATTTTTGTTGTTGAAGTATAGTTGATTTACAATGTTGTGTTAATTTCTGGTGTATAGCCAAGTGATTTCTTTTCATACTTTTCCCACTCTGTTTATCACAGAACACTGACCATAGTTCCCAGTGCTATACAAGAGGACCTTGTTGTTTATCCAGCCTATATATAATTGCATGTGTGTGTGTGTGCTCAGTACCCCAGTCATGTCCACATCTTTGCAGGCCCATGGACTGTAGCCTACCAGGGTTTCCATTCCCTGCTCCAGAGGATCTTCCCAACCCAGACTGAACCCAGATGGTCTCTAGCATCTCCTGCATTGGGAGGTAGATTCTTTACCACTGCACCACCTGATACTATTTATTCGTCAATAAGGAATTGTGGTGTTTTTTCTACTTCATTTTTATAGTTCATTGCATTTGTTTTATTAGCTACCTATAACTAAACAGTCTGAGAATTACATATTTAAATAAAACAAAAATTTTTAAATAGCCTGCTTTGCAGAGGTTTGCTTCTAGGATCCTCCCAGCGTGAAGATCTCACCCTGAGAATGAGGTCAGTCCACTGTGGGAAGCAGTGATGTTTGAAACTCACATAGTGTTGGGTAACAATCGTATGAGTTTACAAGGTTTTTCAGTGTTTTGCTTGTCTATGCTTGTGCCTGGGGTACAAGAGAGAAATAACCTTTATCTTCGTGAGCCTCTTCCTCTATTTCTCGTAGTTATCAGATGACAATTATCAGGTATCTCAAGGTACCTCTTGTACCACCTTTGAAAGTGAAGACTCTCATTTCAATCACCTTCTTGTGCCCCCCTGCACCAGATGCTTAGCAGCAGGTACTGGGCTGGGGCAGGTGCTCACATCCTGGACCACTGACTGTCTTGACCCAGGGCTCTTGCTGTGGTCACCAGAGCCCATGGAGCCAGGCAGGAAAGAGGGCACCAATACAGCTGCTGCCCCGTCAGCCCAGTGGCCACTGATGCTCAGCCCTGTGGGGTGGGGACCAGGTGAGAGGAAGCACAGGGTGTGGACCACCAAGCATTGTTCAGCAAAAGAGGCAGGAAATTCCCAGTTCCTGGTGGAGGACCGCAGAGCCACCCCGCCCCCAGGGCAAGCGTGCCTGTAGGAAAGATGGACCCTAGGGTGAATTAGCTCCACCCCCCTGCAACCCTCCGTTCTCGGCTGTGGGACGGTTCGCACCTCCACTGCGCTCGGGCTGCCTGGCTTCAGACTGCCACTCTCTGACCTACTAATTGTGCCACCTCAGGGAGGTGCCTCAAGCCTTCCTCAGCCCTGTGTCTGCCTCTATAAAATAAATGTAAAATCATTGCCAATCTCAGAGTCCTGAGAAGTTTCCTTAGATACTAGAAAGCATCCCAGCTCACTCCTTGAAGAGCGTCACCTGAACCGGGGGGTTAGCATATTTGCATGGTATTGTCTGTCGAGCTCCATCTTTGCTGTTGAATTCATTAACTTCTATCTGGCTTCCTTCCATCAAGAGTATTTCCGAGGGTCTTTGCTTCCTTCTATGCTTGCATGCTAACTTGCTTCAATCACGTCCGACTCTTTGCGACCCTGTGGACTGTAGCCTGCCAGTCTCCTCTGTCCATGGGATTCTCCAAGCAAGAATACTGGAGTGGGTTGCCTTTTCCTACTCCAGGGGATCGTCTGGACCCAGGGGTTGAACCCGTATCTCTTATGTTTCCTGCATTCATGCAGGAATGTTCTTTATAGCTGGTGCCACCTGGGAAGCCCTGCCAAATCCTTTGCAGTAAATTAATTTTTAAATTGAAATCCGGAGGCTTCCTCATGTGGAACGCCTCAGTGTGGAGGTGCGCTTTCTTTTATCTTGTTCTTTGGCAAAGGTAAAAAATGCCAACCCAGGCCCCAGTGACAAGAAGTGCAGAAGTGTGACTTTTCCTTGACTGGTTTTGTATGTGTTTCTTTTAAAGAAGAGAGTGCTTGTTTAGAGTTTTAAGCAGGAAACCATGTGGCATGATGTTCATAATTTTATATGGACTTTCACATAGAATCTTGTCAGCAGAATTCAGAAATCCAAGAGCAGGTAGCAAGCACAGGCGTGCATGGGAAGGGGGTGGGGTGGGAGAGAGGACCATGGTCAGGAAGCTTGGGATTCAGCTTTGGTTCATGCATTTAAATGACATGTGTGTGTGTGTGTGTGTGTGTGTGTGTGTGTGTAATCCTGGTGCTGTGTATTTTAGGAGATGCAGAACAGAATCATAGATTTTATTCTCATGAAGCTTATAGAGTCAGGGAGGCAATGCACGATGTATACCTGGGAACTTTACATCCAAAGAACCTCACATGTACCTGGCAACTGGAAACTCTGCATCACTTACTTTTTGTCCCCAGAACACATAAAAATGAGAAATTACAATCAAATGTTAAAACCATGTTTCTATAGGTGCCCTAAGAGATGTAAAATTCTGCAGAGAGAGAAGGAAAAAACGGAGTCCCAAATGACATGCAGTATGCTTGGCTTTGAGGGCAGACGGCCCACCTGCAAAGGCTGTGAGGCAGGAAGATTTAGCACACAGGGGTGTAATTGTGAGCAATTTAGTTTCATGAAATGAAAGTGGTGAGAAAGGAGGTCAAAAAGTAGTGAGGCTCCAGTTCAACCATGACTTTGAATGTTAGGCTTGGAAACTTGATTCTCTAGGCTATGAGGACCCAAAGTGATGGTCTGATCAGAGCTGAGCCTCAGGAGGATGGATTATTAAAATGCTCCAGAAAACTTCTGGTATTGAACACAGCAAGAGTAAGCATTGAATCATCTGGCAATGAGCCTAGGAAGGAGGGGATCAGAAAACCTGAGTGACAACACTCATGCTATGCATTTTGAGCCCTAGTGACAGACAATGGTGCCAGCACCAAGCGGGCCATCCAGGAGGAAGTGCTGGATTGACAGGGAAGGGGGTGATCTATGAGGCTGAAGGTTCTGGCAGGACATTCAATGCCAGGACTCATGAGAGATCTCCAGTGGGCAGATCCTTCAAATACAGAAAATACTGAAGCCCTGTAATTAATTGCCAAGGGAGAAAGTGCCCGTGGACAGGAGACTCTCCTTGACTGACCCTCCCCTTCACAGAGCAAGAACCTACAAGAGGCGATGGGAGAACACTGGAGTGAAGACCTTTTCTCGTCAAGGAAGTCGCAGGGGAGAAAGTATCAGGAAGAAAAGTGCAGACAAGAATTGTATTGTTGAAAATAAGTACGGAGCCTGAGAATAGATGCTGAGTTTGGTGACCTAGAGGAAACTGGTGACCCTTAATGAGGGTGAAAGAGCCACATCCCTGAAAGACACACAGTAGGAGATCCAGGAGGGCTGTCTGGCAGGACGTGGAAGCCCTGAGCTGGGAAAACTTGTATCAGAATGTTGAGAGGATGGATCTTTGAATTATCCTAATTCCACTCCCTTTGATGGCATCAACTTCACCTGGCAATTGAGGGGAAGAGTAAAATTGGAGTAACTTTGTAAGAACATGGAGATTGCAACAGACCTATAAACTGAAAGAAAGGACCCCACACACCTTAGGGATTGATTGTGAAAAGTAGCAGTGAGGACTGAAAGATCCCAAAGCAAGAGATAACCTGTGAGACCAAAGACACACTTGTGAGTCCCAGTGTTTTGAGCTCTGTGGGTCAGATTCCTGTTCACAGGTTAGGGTTGGATGTGTCTCTCCTGAAGCTAGGAACCCCTGGGCTGGGGAAACTCTGTCAGGGTCCAGCCTCATGTTGGCCCATGGAATGTGGCCGGCCTGCCCACGGAATGACCTTACTATCCTCCTTTGGGACACCTCTCAGTAACATGAGAGAAACAGACTGTTTCCTCAAGAGCTCCTCGAGGTAGAAAAGGAACTCAGACTCTCAGCTGTGCCTTCAGCAAGGGGTTAGGTCCTCCTAAACTTGTCCTGTATATAAAAGATAGGAATCAGTACAAGTACTTCGTGGATCTGAGAACTACAGAAGGATATTTGGGGTATAATTCAGGAGCTGCTGGGACATGTTTATTGCCAATGCTGAGTAAGAACTGCTTCAGAGTAAAATATTGGGGAAGATATAATAAAGATCTGCCTAATGCTACAACTAAGAACCAATATATAGATGACACCATCCTAAAATCACACTAAATGCTATAATAAACGTGGTTATTTTCATTATTTCATTGAAGTATAGTTGATTTACAACACTGTTAATTTCTGCTATATAGCAAAGTGACTCAGTTATACACATATATACATTTTCTTCATGTTCTTTTCCATTATAGTTTATCACAGAATACTGAATATATTCCTTGGGCTATGTAATAGGACTCTGTTTTTATCCAGTCTTTATATAATAGTTTGCATCTGCTAATCCTAGACTCCCAGTCCAACCCTCCCCTATCCCTGCTCCCCTTTAGCAACCACAAGTCTGTTCCCTATGCCTGTGAGCCTGTTTCTGTTTTGTAGAGAGTTCATTTTTGGCATATTTTAGTTGCCATGTATAAGTGATATAGAGGAGGGCATGGCAACCCATTCCAGTGTTACTGCCTGGAGAATACCCTGGACTGAGGAGCCTGTCAGGCCACAGTCCATAGGATTGCAAAGAGTCGGACATGACTGAAGTGACTGAGCATAGCACATAAGTGATATCATGGTATTTGTCTTTGACTTTTTTCACTTAGTATGATAATCTCTAGGTCCATCCATGTTGCTGCAAGTGGTGTTTTTCATTCTTTTGCATGACCTAGTTGTATTCCATTGTGTGTATAAAATGTGATTATTACAATAAACATTGTCAGCATTAATAGAAATGGTGAAGACATGTCTTCCCACTTACTATTATGTAGGTAATTGAGGAAGAGTGGGGGTAAAGTGCAGTTTATCCTAATTTAACAACGACTCAATTCATATGAGAAAAACGATCTAGTATATTCATTTTAAATACCAAAGACCCTTAAACTCAAGCGTTTACTTGAGTATATGTTACTCAAAATTGGGTTCTAAAAATATGAAACCAACATGTTGCTGGAACACAAGTACAAAGGCAGGTAAAAATACAGTCTAAAAGTAGAGACAATAATTCAGAAAATGCATTAAATTTGAGCATAATCATGGAAGCAGAATTAAAGCTGGACAGGAACGTTGGAGTTTCCAATGTCAGCCTCCTGGTTTATAATTGGAAAGAGAGGTCCAAGGTCCCCAAGACCCCACTAAATGATGCAGACAAATCAATCAGCGCCCCTTCTATAAATCAGTAGGGCACATTAAACTGACACATTATGTGTTTTTATAGTCATCAGTTAAATGTTTAAAAAATATCTGCTCAGTTTGAATGAAGCTTAACTCACAGGAAGTATAGAATTAGCCTATTTCATCACAAGAGTTAGGAAAATTTGTGAATAAGCATTCACACAGTCTTATTTAAACTTGTGCTGAGTGTGAAGAAATGCTGGTTAGTAAAAGATCCATTGAGAATTCATATGTATCTTCGGGATGATTTTAAAAATTGACTTACTCTCTCCATTTTCTAAAATTATAATCTCACAATTCAATAAATTTCACGGACACTACATAATACAGACTGCATTATTACTGTAAAGAGATTTTAAGAATTTTAAGAACCTGTATTTGTTTATTATTCAAAGTGAGTATATTGCATGGAAGAAACATTTAGGAAGGGTATTTTTCTGAGTTTTCTTCATTTTAGTTGTGTTCCTAGTACATACTTGGCTGTTTCGATTATTGGGCTTGTGAAAGCTAAGATCAGTGAATTTGAAATTTACATAAACATTGCCATTAATATTTATATTATTAAACTATATGCATTAGTTACAACAGATGTGTTATATCTGACTTGCATTTTACAGAAGTGTATTATTGCACTCGGTGGGTGAGTCTCTTGACCTTGATGTGTTGGTTTTAGATGATTTTAGAGGTATTTTGGAGGTTTTAATAAAGAATTAGTTGACTTGTTTCCTATTTCCCTGTATTACTTCAGTTGGATATGTGTGTGTGCTTTGTTAGATATGCCACACACTCTGAGGAGAGTTAATGTCTATGAATTTGTTCATTCTATGACAATTGATGTCCATTATTTCATGATTTGAAAATCTGAGAAGTTAGATATGTGCATGATATATACAGGCAATTAATATTCATCTGGTGATAAAGCTGGTAAAAATTGTAAATCTGTTAATAAAAATACCAAAACTTTAAAATGAAATCATGACATCACATCACTGGGTTCATATTTCTTCATAATTTGAAGCTAGTTTTTAAAAATAAAGTCACTACTAAAATCAAAGCTGTTAATTCTTCAATTCAGTTCGGTTGCTCAGCCATGTCCAACTCTTTGAAACCCCATGGACTGCAGCACACCAAGCTTCCCTGTCCATCACCAACTCCCAGAGCTTGCTCAAACTCACATCCATTGAGTTGGTGATGCCATTCAACCATCTCATCCTCTGTCATCCCCTCTCCTCCCACCTTCGATCTTTCCCAGCATCAGGGTTTCTTCCAATGAGTCAGTTCTTCGCATCAGGTGGCCAAAGTATTGGAGCTTTAGCTTTAGCATCAGTCCTTCCAAAGAATATTCAGAAATGATTTCCTTTAGGATTGACTGGTTTGATCTCCTTCATGTCTAAGGGACTCTCAAAGTCTTCTCCAACACCACAGTTCAAAAACATCAATTCTATGGCAGTTAGCTTTCTTTATGATCCCACTCTAACATCCATACATGACTACTGGGTAAACCATAGCTTTGATTATATAGACCTTTGTTGACAAAGTAATGTCTCTGCTTTTTAATATGCTGTCTATCAGATCAGATCAGTTGCTCAGTCGTGTCCGACTCTTTGTGACCCCATGAATCGCAGCACGCCAGACCTCCCTGCCCATCACCAACTCCCGGACTTCACTCAGACTCACGTCCATTGAGTCAGTGATGCCATCCAGCCATCTCATCCTCTTTCGCCCCCTTCTCCTCCTGCCCGCAATCCCTCCCAGCATCAGAGTCTTTTCCAATGAGTCAACTCTTCACATGAGGTGGCCAAAGTACTGGAGTTTCAGCTTTAGCATCATTCCTTCCAAAGAAATCCCAGGGCTGATCTCCTTCGGAATGGACTGGTTGGATCTCCTTGCAGTCCAAGGGACTCTCAAGAGTCTTCTCCAACACCACAGTTCAAAAGCATCAATTCTTTGGCACTCAGCCTTCTTCACAGTCCAACTCTCACATCCATACATGACCACAGGAAAAACCATAGCCTTGACTAGACGAACCTTTGTTGGCAAAGTAATGTCTCTGCTTTTGAATATGCTATCTAGGTTGGTCATAACTTTCCTTCCAAGGAGTAAGCATCTTTTAATTTCATGGCTGCAGTCACCATCTGTAGTGATTTTGGAGCCCAGAAAAATAAAGTCTGACACTGTTTCCACTGTTTCCCCATCTATTTCCCATGAAGTGGTGGGACCGGATGCCATGATCTTCGTTTTCTGAATGTTGAGCTTTAAGCCAACTTTTTCACTCTCCACTTTCACTTTCATCAAGAGGCTTTTTAGTTCCTCTTCACTTTCTGCCATAAGGGTGGTCTCATCTGCATATCTGAGGTGATTGATATTTCTCCCGGCAGTCTTGATTCCAGCTTGTGTTTCTTCCAGCCCAGCATTTCTCATGATATACTCTGCATATAAGTTAAATAAGCAGGGTGACAATATACAGCCTTGATGAACTCCTTTTCCTATTTGGAACCAGCCTGTTGTTCCATGTCCAGTTCTAACTGTTGCTTCCTGACCTGCATACAGGTTTCTCAAGGGGCAGGTCAGGTGGTCTGGTATTCCCATCTCTTTCAGAATTTTCCACAGTTTATTGTGATCCACACAGTCAAAGGCTTTGGCATAGTCAATAAAGCAGAAATAGATGCTTTTCTGGAACTCTCTTGCTTTTTCTATGATCCTGTCTATGTTATAGCTTTTCTTCCAAGGAGCAAGTGTCTTTTAATTTCATGGCTGTAGTCAATCTGCCGTGATTTTGGACCCCAAGAAAATAGTCTGTCACTGTTTCCATTGTTTCCCCTTCTATTTGTCATGAAGTGATGGGACCAGATGCCGTCATTAGTTTTCTGAATGTTGTTGAGCTTTAAGCCAACTTTTTCACTCTCCTCTTTCACTTTCATCAGGAGGCTCTTTAGTTCTTATTCGCTTTCTGCCATAAAGGTAGTGTCATCTGTGTATCTGAGGTTATTTATGTTTCTCCCAGCAATCTTGATTCCAGCTTGTGCTTCATCCAGTCCAGCATTTCGCATCATGTACTCTGCATGTAAGTTAAGTAAGCAGAGTGACAATATGCAGCCTTGATGTACTCCTTTCCCAATTTGGAAGCAGTCCATTGTTCCATGTTCAGTTCTAACTGTTGCTTCTTGATCTTCATATAGATTTCTCAGGCGGCAGGTCAGGTGGTTTCGTATTCCCATCTCTTCAAGAATTTTCCACAATTTGTTGTGATCCACACAGTCAAAGGCTTTAGCATAGTCAATGAAGCCAAAGTAGAGGTTTTTTCCTGAAATTCTTTTGCTTTTTCGATGATCCAGTGGCTGTTGGCAATTTGATCTCTGGTTCCTCTGCTTTTTCTAAATTCAGCTTGAACATCTGGAAGCTCTCAGTTCATGTACTGTTATAGCCTATCTTGGAGAATTTTGAGCATTACTTTGCTAACGTGTGAAACTAGTACAATTGTGCAGTAGTTTGAAATTCTTTGGCATTGCCTTTTTTTGAGATTGGAATGAAACTGACTTTTTCCAGTCCTGTGGCCACTGCTGAGTTTTCAAAATTTGCTGGCATCTTGAGTGAAGCACTTTTTTTTTAATATAAATTTATTTATTTTAATTGGAGGTTAATTACTATACAATATTGTATTGGTTTTGCCATACATCAACATGAATCTGCCACGGGTATACACGTGTTCCCCATCCTGAACCCCCCTCCCACCTCCCTCCCTGTACCATCCCTCTGGGTCATCCCAGTGCACCAGCCCCAAGCATCCTGTTTCATGCATTGAACCTGGACTGCCAATTCATTTTAACAGCATCATCTTTTAGAATTTGAAGCAGCTCAGCTGGAATTCCATCACCTCCACTAGCTTTGTTCATAGTGATACCCCCTAAGGCTCACTTTACTTCACGCTTCAGGATGTCTGGCTCTAGGTGAGTGATCACACCATCGTGGTTATCTGGGTCATTAAGATCTTTTTTGTACAGGTCTTCTGTGTATTCTTGCTGCATCTTCTCAATTTCTTCTGCTTCTGTTAGGTCCATACAATTTCTGTCCTTTATTGTGCCCATCTTTGCATGAAATGTTCCCTCTGTATCTCTGATTTTCTTGAAGAGATCTCTAGTCTTTCCCCTTCTATTGTTTTCCTCTTTTTCATTGCATTGATCACTTAGGAAGGTTTTCTCATCTCTCTTTGCTGTTCTTTGTAACTCTACATTCAGATGGATATATCATTCCTTTTCTCCTTTGCTTTTCACTTCTCTTCTTTCTCAGCTATTTCTAAGGTTTCCTTGGACAACCATTTTGCCTTTTTGCATTTCTTTTTCTTGGGTGGTTTTGCCCACCACATCCTGTACAATGTTACGAACCTCCGTCCATAGTTCTTCAGGAACTCTGTCTATCAGATCTGATGTCTTGGATCTGTTTGTCACTTCCAGTGTATAATCATAAGGGATTTGATTTAGGTCATACTTGAATGGTCTTTTCCTTACATTCTTCAATTTAAGTCTGAATTTTGCAATAAGGTGTTCACAATCTGAGCCCCAGTCAACTCCAGGTCTTGTTTTTGTGACTGTATAGAGTTTCTCCATCTTTGGCTGCAAAGAATATAACCTATTTGATTTCAGGATTGACCACCTGCTGATGTCCATGTGTAGAGTCATCTCTTGTATTGTTGGAAGAGGGTGTTTCTTATGACCAGTGCATTCCCTCGGCAAAACTCTGTTAGCCTTTGCGCTGCTTCATTTTTTCCTCCAAGGCCAAACTTCCTTTTTTCTCCAGATATCACTTGAATTCCTACTTTTGCATTTGAGTCCCCTATGATTAAAAGGACATCTTTTTTTGGGGGGGGTGTTATTTCTAGAAGGTATTATATGTCTTCAAAGAATTGTTCAAATTCAGCTTTTTCAGCACTAGTGGTTGGGGCATAAACTTGGATTACTGTGATATTGAATGGTTTCCCTTGGAAATGAACAGAGGCCATTCTGTTATTTTTGAGATTGCACTTGAGTACCGCATTCCAGACTCTTTTGTTGACTGTGAGGGCTACTCTATTTCTTCTAAGGGATTCTTGCCCACAGTAGTAGATATAAAATCATCTGAATTAAGTTCACCCATTCCAGTCCTTTTTAGTTCACTGATTCCTAAAATGTTAATATTCACTCTTGCCATCTCCTGTTTGACCACTTCCAATTTACCTCGATGCTTATTCCAAGACTATTTTATTTTTAATTTTTTAAAAAAATTTTGTAGTAAGGTACAGCCAGTTAATAATGTTGTGATAGTTTCAAGTGAACAGTGAAGGGACTGAGCATTCTTCCCCAAACTCCGCTCCTATCCAGGCTGCCACATAACATTGAGCATTGTTACAGGTGCTGTACAGTAGATATTGCTGGTTACCCATTTTAAATGCAGTAGTATGTACATGTCCCATCCCCCAATCCCAACTATCCCTTCCACATGTTCTTCCCCACTCACATCCAAATGTTTGCCCTCTATGAGTCCTTTTCTGTTTTATAAGTAAGTTAATTTGTGTCTTTTCTTTTTAGATACTACATATAAGGGATGTCACAGGATATTTCTCCTTCTCTGTCTGACTTACTTCACTCAGTATGATATGCTCTAAGTCTATCCATGCTGCTGAAAATGGCATTATTTCATTCTTTTTAAATGCTGAGTAATATTTCACTGTGTATATGTGCCACATCTTCTTTATCCATTTCTCTGTTGATGGACATTTAGGTTGCTTCAATGTCTTATCTATTCTAAACAGTGCTTCAAGGAGCATTGGGATACATGTATCCTTTCAGATCATGTTTTTCTCTGGATATATACCCAGCAGTGGGACTGCAGTATCATATGGTAGCTCTGTTTTTAGTTTTTTAACTAAGCCTTCATATTGCTCTCCATAGTGGCTGTACCAATTTACGTTCCCAACAACAGTGTAGGCGGGTTCCCTTCTCTCTATAATCTCTCTAGCACTTATTGATTGTGGATTTTTTGATGATAGAAATTCTGACTGATATGAGGTGATATCCCATTGTAGTTTTAATTTGCATTTAACTAATAATTAGTGATGTTGAACATCTTTTCATTTGCCTCTTGGCTATCTGTATGTCTTCTTTGGAGAAATGATTCAGGCCTTCTGCCCATTTGTTGATTGATTTGTTTTGATGCTGTTAAGTGTAATGAGCTGTTTTCTACAGACTCAATGCAATCCCTATCAAACTACCAATGACATTTTTCACTTAACTAGAACAAAAAGTGTTAAAATTTGTGTGGAGACAAAAATAAATAAATAAATAAGCCTTGAATAGTCAAGGCACTATTTGGATAGAAAAACACAACTGAAGAAATGAGGCTACCTGACTTCAGAGTATACTACAAAGCTACAGTAGCTATATACATCAAAACAGTATGGTATGGCACAAAATAAAGAAAATGTAGACCAATGGAACAGGATGCAAAACCCAGAAATTAACCACGCACCTATGGTTAATTAAGCTATGACAAAGGAGGCAACTCTACACTATGTTGGAAAGACAGTCTCTTCAACAAATGGTGCTAGGAAAACTGGACAGCTACATGTAAAAAAATAATAAATTAGATCATTCTTTAATGCCACACACATAAATAAGCTCAAAATGAATTAAACACCAAACTGTGAGAATAGACACTATTAAACTTCTACAGGAAAACATGGGCAGAATATTCTCCTGAAAAAAAGTGCAGCTATGTTTTTAAAATCCCTCATCCAGAATAAATGGAAATTTTAAAAATGGTCCCTGTTGTTGATCAGTCACCAGTTTGTGTCCAGTGCTTTGCAAACTTATGGACTGTAGCATGCACACCAGGTGCCTCTGTCCTGTACTGTCTCCCAGAGTTTGCTCAAATTTATATCCATTGAATAGGTGATGCTACCTAACCATTTCATCCTCTGCTGTCCATTTCTCATTTCGCCTTCAGTCTTTCCCAGCATCAGGGTCTTTTCCATCATGTGGCCAAAGTATTGGAGCTTTGGTTTCAGTAACAGGTCATCCAATGGATATTCAGGGTTGATTTCGATTACTGGGTTGACTGGTTTTATTTCCTTGCAGTCCAAAGGGACTCTCAAGAGTCTCCTCCAGTACCACAATTCAAAAGCTTCACTTCTTTGACTATCAGCCTTCCTTATAGTCCAACAATCACATTCATACATGACTACTGGAAAAACCATTGGTTTGACTATATGAATCTTTGTTGGCAAAGTGATGTCTCTACCTTTTAATATGCTGTCTATGTTTGTCATAGCTTTCCTTCCAAGGAGCAAGAATCTTTTAATTCCATGGCTGCAATCACCATCTACAGTGATTTTGGAGCTTCAGAAAATAAAAGCTGTCACTGTTTCCACTTTTCCCCTTCTATTTGCCATGAAGTGATGGCACCAGGATGCCTTGATCTTAGTTCTTTGAATGTTCAGTTTCAAGCCAGCTTTTACACTCTCCTCTTTCACCTTCATGAAGAGGCTTTTTAATTTTTCTTCAATTTCTGCCATTAGAGTGGTATCATCTGCATATCTAAGGTTGTTGATATTTCTCCCAGCAATCTTGATTCCACCTGTTGATCCATCCAGCCTGGCATTTCACATGATGTACTTTGCATAGAAGTTAAATAAGCAGGGTAATAATATGCAGTGTTGTCATATTCCTTTCCCAGTTTAGAACTAGTCATTTGTTCCATGCCTGGTTCTAACTGTTACTTCTTGACCCACATACAGGTTTCTCAGGAGATAGGTAACGTGGTCTGGCATTCCCATCTCCTTAAGAATTTTCCACAGTTTGTTGTGATGCACACAGTCAAAGGATTTAGCATAGTCAATGAAGCTGAAGTAGATGTTTTTCTGGAACTCCTTTGTTTTCTCCATGACCCATCGAATGTTGGCAATTTGATCTCTGGTTCCTCTGCTTCTTCAAAACCTAGCTTGTACATCTGAAAGTACTTGGTTCACATACTGCTGAAGCTTAGCTTGAAGGATTTTGATCATCATCTTGTTAGCATGTGAAATGACCCTAATTGAACAGTAGTTTTAAATTTCTTTGGCGTTGCCCTTTTGGGGATTGGAATGAAAACTGACCTTTTCTAGTGCTGCGGCCACTATTGAGTTTTCCAAATTTGCTGACATATTGAGTGCAGCACTTTAACAGCATCATCTTTTAGGATTTGAAATATCACATCTGGAATTCCACCACATCCACTAGCTTTGTTTGTAGTGATGCTTCGTAAGGCTCACTTGACTTCGCACTCCAGGATGTCTGGCTCTAGGTGAGTGATCACACCATCGTGGTTATCTGGGTCATTAAGACCTTTTTTGTATAGTTCTTCTGTGTACTCTTGCCACCTCTTCTTAATCTCTTCTGCTTCTATTAGGTACTTACTGTTTCTCTCCTAAAGGATCGTACCCTTCCTTACATGAAATACTCCCTTGGTATTTCCAAATTTCTTGAAGCAATCTCTAGTCTTTCTCATTCTATTGTTTTCTTCTGTTTCTTTGCATTATTCATTCAGAAATGCCCTCTTATCTCTCCGTGCTTTTCTCTAGAACTCTGCATTCAGTTTGATACACCTTTCCCTTTCTCCCTTACCTTTTACTTCTCTTCTTTTCTCAGCTCTTTGTAAAGCCTCCTCAGACAACCACTTTGCTTTCTTGCATTTCTTTTTCTTTAGGATGGTTTTGGTTACTCCCTCCTGTACAGTGTTACAAACTGAAGTCCAGTGTTCTTCAGGCACTCTGTCTACCAGATCTAATCCCTTTAATCTATTAGTCACCTCCATCACTTCATGGGAAATAGATGAGGAAACAGTGGAAACAGTGTCAGACTTTATTTTGGGGGGCTCCAAAATCACTACAGATGGTGACTGCAGCCATGAAATTAAAAGACACTTACTCCTTGGAAGGAAAGTTATGAACATCCTAGGTAGCATATTGAAAAGCAGAGACATTACTTTGCCAACAAATGTCCATCTAGTCAAGGCTATGGTTTTTCCTGTGGTCATGTATGGATGTGAGAGTTGGACTGTGAAGAAGGCTGAGCGCCAAAGAATTGATGCTTTTGAACTGTGCTGTTGGAGAAGACTCTTGAGAGTCCCCTGGACTGCAAGGAGATCCAACTAGTCCATTCTGAAGGAGATCAGCCCTGGGACTTCTTTGGAAGGACTGATGCTAAAGCTGAAACTCCAGTACTTTGGCCACATGATGTGAAGAGTTGACTCATTGGAAAAGACTCTGATGCTGGGAGGGATTGGGGGCAGGAGGAGAAGGGGACGACAGAGGATAAGATGGCTTGATGGCATCACTGACTCGATGGATGTGAGTCTGAGTGAACTCCGGGAGTTGATGATAGACAGGGAGGCCCGGTGTGCTGTGATTCATGGGATCACAGAGTCGGACATGACTGAGCGACTGTACTGAACTGAATATATGATTGTAAGGGATTTAATTGAGGTCATATCTAAATGGCCAAGTGGTTTCCCCTACTTTCTTTAAGTCTGAGTTGTGCAATAAGGAACTCCTGATTTGAGCCACAGTCAGCTTCAAGTCTTGTTTTTGCTTACCGTATAGAGATTTTTCATCTTCAGCTGCAAAGAACGTAATCAATCTGATTTCAGTGCTGACCATCTAGTGATGTCCATGTGTAGAGTCATCTCTTGGGTTGTTGGAAATGGATATTTTTTATGACCAGCATGTTTTGTTGACAAAACTGTTAGCCTTTGTGCTGCTTCATTTTGTACTCCAAGGCCATATTTGTGTTATTCCAGATAGTGCTTGATTTCCTAATTTGCACTCCAATCCCCTATAATAAAAAGGACATCTTTTTTGGTGTTAGTTCTAGATATTGCAGATCTTCATGTGAAAATGTGTGTGAAAGTGTTATTCACTCAGTCTTGTCTGACTCTCTGTGACCCCATGGATTATAGCCCACCGGGCTCCTTTTTCCATGGAATCCTCCAGGCAAGAATATTGGAGTGGGTAGCCATTCCCTTCTCCAGGCAATGTTCCTGACCCACGGATTGAACCTGAATCTCCTGCATTGCAGACACTTTCTTTACCATCTGAGCCACTAGGGAAGCCCCATAGGTCTTCATAGATCTGGTCAACTTTAGCTTCTTCGGCAGCAGTGGTTGGGCATAGAATTGGATTACTGTGATATTGAATGTTTTGCTCTTGGAACAAACTGAGATCATCCTGTCATTTTTGAGACTGCACTGGAATACTGCATTTCAGATTCTTTGCTGTTGATTATGAGGGCTACTCTGCTTCTTCTAAGGGATTCTAGCCAACTAGAATCCCTTAGAAGGATTCTAATAATAGATATAATGGTCATCTTAATTAAATTCTCCCATTCCTATCCATTTTATTTTAGTTCACTGATTCCTAAGATATCAATGTTCATTCTTGCCATCTCCCACTTAACCATGTCCAATTTACCTTGATTCATGGACCTAATAATGCAGATTCTTATGCAATATCATTCTTTACAGACTTACTTTCACAATCAGATACATCCACAACTTAGCGTCATTTCCATTTTGTCCCAATTGCTTCGTTCTTTCTGGAAATGTTAGTAATCACCTTCTACTCTTCCCCAGTAGCATATTGGACATCTCTGGATCAGGGGGCAGGGAGCTCATCTTTTGGAGTGATTTATTTTTGCCTTTTAATACTATCCATGGGGTTTTGCAGGCAAGAATACTGGAATGGGTGCCGTTTCCTCCTCAGGTGGACCATGTTTTGTCAAAACTCTTCATTGTGACCCGTTCATCTTGTGTCGCCCTGCATGGCATGGTTCATAGCTTCATTGAGTTATGAAAGCCCCTTTACCACAACAAGGCTGTGGTCTATGAAGGGAAAATGAGCCCTACTTAAACTCAAAGGCTTTTGCACAGTAAAAGAAGCAATAAATAAAACAAAAAGACAACCTGCATATTGGGAAAAAAAATATTTGCAAATGATGTGATCAAAAAGGGATTATTTTCCAAGACTATGCAAAATTAAGAATTATCTAATATTCCAAAAGGAACCCCAGTGAGGACCAGCTCAGATGAATACTCAGTAAAGCTTCTGGGGCCCTGTGGATGGTTTTCTAAGTCCAAGAAAAATTGTCTCCCTGTCACCCCCCATCTAGCCCATCGTCCAGGCCTCCATAGTTGGTGCATTGAAGGAACCTATGTCCCCTGGTGAGTCTTACTCATGAAGTAACTCCTCACACATCATCTTTCATCAGCTCATCGCTGGCCTGGTGCTTCTGGAGCTTCTCTGTAGGTGACTCAAGCTCCACATCTGTCTGCCCATGGTAGCTACAGCTGACTCTGATTCTTATGCTTGGTTCATGCTTGTGGGTCTCTTTTGGCTTCCTTTCTGGTCCCTCTGCTCCCATCCTGTCCTCTGCCTGGTGCCTCACTGATGCCCTTTATGGAGGCCCCTCTGGCGGGCACTGTGCCCCCTCTCTTGTCTCCACTCTGCACATCCAGGCCCCAGAGCCCCTCCTCCCTACACTAGCAGAGACCCATTAGGCTAGTGTCTCCTTTTATATTTTGAGTGAGATACCTCTCAACTCCCCTTATCATAGCGTATACAAGTTCAGGTTGACCACATAGAGTTCCTCATGGCTCCCATTTGAGGGCATATACTGTTCTCATGAAGACTTCCCAGGTGGTTCAGGGGTAAAGAATCCACCTGCCAACACAGAGCATGTGGGTTCAATCCCTGGGTCAGGAAGATGCCTTGGAGGAGGAAAGGGCAACCCACTCCAGTATTTTGCCTGAAAAATCCCATGGACAGAGGAGCCTGGTGGGCCACAGTTCATGGGGTCACAAAGAGTTGGATAGGACTGAGCAACTGAGTGCATGAGAAGCACTGTTCTCATGATCTGTATTTGTGGGAGGAGATGAGCTCCATGTCCTACTCCTCTGCCACCTTGAATCCCTCCCCATCGTTACCTGGCTTGATGGGGAAATTCTGGCATGGGGAGGGTAAGTCACTTGGACACTAGGTAGTGAGAACTGAGATTCAAACCCAGAGGGTCGAAGGTCAAAGTTTGTGTCCTTACACACTTACCTTAAATCTTTTCGGGGGTGGGGGGTGGAATACTGAGGAGACTGCTAACTAACTCATTACACATCATCATCAGGGGCTTTCCTTACTTTTTAAAGTAGATTTGAGGGGTTCAAGATGGGGAACACGTGTATACCTGTGGCGGATTCATGTTGACGTATGGTAAAACCAATACAATATTGTAAAGTAATTAACCTCCAATTAAAATAAATAAATTTATATTTAAAAAAATAAAGTAGATTTGATAGGTTATGAATGCATGCATATGTTCCAAAGAGTATATATGTTATGTGATAAGTCTAATATTTGAATAGCTCACTTATCTATGGTAGAAAGAAAAAGATACATTGCAAACCCAAAAGACATACTGGGCCTCCTGGGGAAATGTTCAGAGAAAATGGCAGGTTTCTGCTCTTTCTGTCAGCAAATCATAGACAGACTCACAAAGAAGACATAGGCCACCTGGAGACATCACCAAAATGATGGTGTCTGGTGATGATATCCTTTCCACTGTCCTGAATGGGACTGTCCTCTAACCTTTCCTGTCTCTGGGTGCCTGGGGACCCTCAGAGCTGGGCACATGTAGTGTTTAAGAATGCAGCTTTTTATAGTAGTCATGTAATGTATTCATTCCCCAAGTTGTGTCTGATGTGTGCATCTTATAACTGTTGGGAAAAGGCATGAGCACATTCCCTGTAGTTCAGATGGTAAAGAATCTACCTGCAACATAGGAGACCCAGGTTCAACCCCTGGGTCGGGAAGATCCTCTGGAAAAGGGAATGGCAATCCACTATGATATTCTTGACTGGAGAATCCCATGGACAGAGGAACCTGGTAGGCTACAGTTCATGGGGTTGCAAAGAGTTGGACACCACTGAGCAACTAACACTACTACTACTACGGGCACATTCATAAACGTGGAAAAGCTGCATTTCATTATGTCACTTGACTTTTAGCTGGACATCTGGGGAGGAGCAGCTGATAGACAAGAAAGGGAGTATGAGTGTTGTAAAGGCACTAGGGCAGAGAAATAACAGTGACGGATCCCCCCAGTGCCTGTGTGGATGGCTGTGATGAGGATGGAGAGAAAGATAAGCTTCCAGTAATGGTGGGACCCACGTCAGTGACGTAGTGGGCTCAAAACTGCACTCTGTAAATGGTGGTGAAAATACTCTTCAGAGTTACTCAACATGAGTGTTCTAGACAATTCACCATCTGCCCACAAAAGTGCTCTCTACCACAATTACCATTCCGTAGACCTTCCCAGACCCTCCCCCACTTACAGCCCCTCCAGGAAGGCAGCAGAGCTCAGTCCTGGGTTCTGCTTCTCTTCTGTAGCATTTGCACACTTGGACACACCGCCCTTCTCCTCAAGCTCAACTGCAGCAGGCTTATAAATGAGGGACAGGTCTACTTGTCTTCCTCTCAAATTGTTTATAACTGAGTTTCATGGATTATGTTCTGTCATTGTGGGAGACATTTGGAGCTAAATACTCCATCACAGCTGAAATGCCACAGCCATTTATCTCTCCTTCTGAAGAGTGTTTATTGCAGAGTCTCCACTCATGAAGTTTTGAGGGATTTTTTAAAACATATATTACAGTTTTCTCCACATCTCTCAACAGCTGGTCATTTCTGACATTACTCTTCTCTCAAATCAACCCTCCATCTCTTTCACTTTTACTTTATTAAAAACCACTTATTTTCTCCCTGGACACCATGCTCCTCTTTGACCATTCTTCTCAAGTTCTGAGACCTTTGTCCCCTCTCACTGAAGCACTTGAGTGTTGCTGTCGTAACTGCCTTCAGGAAGCTTCGTTTCATACTTTCGAGTTCTTCCCTCTGTGTCTCTTGCAATGCTGCTTATGGCCAAATAAACTAGGACCAAGGAGTTTCAGTCTCTACATTCAGGGTCTCATCACTGAGGTGCCCCTTGCATGACTTCTGCCTTTTCTCTGTAATCTCAGGAAAGGTGTTCATTTCCTGGTGAGTCTCATCCCCAAGGACCAAAGCAGAGAGCATGTGTCTCGATGCCCTCTTTTTTCCCTCGAGAAGTCTAGGAAAATCCACCTCCTGCACCCACCCTTTCCTGACCAATCTGGGGCAACCATCACATTCCTGAGGTGACTAAGCTTGCAGCCTCCTGAATCTCCCCATTCTTCAGCACCAATGTGACCTTTCCTCATAGAAAACATCGTTATTTCTTGGATGCTCTAACAGGAGACCATAGACTGGGTGGCTTGAATAACAGGAACTGATTTCTCTAGAGTCTAAGATCAAGGTACCAGCTGGGTCTTCCTCACTTGAAGACTGTGCCTTAAGCTGTATTTCTACATGGCAGAAGGAGCTGTATTCTCTCTTCCTCTGCTTGTAAGGGCACTGATCCAGCTGTGAGGGCCTCACCCTCATTATCTTATTGGAATCCAGTTACTTCCCATAGTCCCCCTCCAGATACCATCACAGGGGGTTAGCACTTCTGCGTGTAAGTCTGAAGGGACACAGACGTTCCATCCTTATCACCTGCTCAGCTCCTGCTCAGATGCGAGGTCATCTGGGTGACTGCGTTATCTTTAGACTCTCTACAAACCACAAAGAATGTTTGTAATAACCAAAATTTTACTGGTTGATAAAGTGTAGAATCATGTGCCAGATTTCCCTTAGAAAATTTTCCAGCCACCTCTTCTTGTGGGTGTCTGCTGAGCTATGTTCATAAGTATGGTCTGTACCCTGTGCCCAGGGATTAAAATCACCTGTGACAGATGACAAAGGAGGGACGTCCACAGAAGCTCCCGGAGTGGCTTCTTAAGCTGTGCATTTGAGAACTGGCAGGTGCTTCTACGTCTTTGGTTTTTAACCTTAAATAAGTTTTATCTTGGGCTTCCCGGTGGCTCAGCTGGTAAAGAACCCAATGCGGGAGGTTCAGGTTTGATCCCTGGGTCGGGAAGATTCCCTGGAGAAGGAAATGGCAACCTGCTCCAGTTTTCTTGCCTGTAAAATTCTATGGGCAGAGGAACCTGGTGGCTACAATCCATGGGGTTGCAAAGAGTCAGTCATAACTGAATGTGTGCACGCACACACACACACACACACACACACACACGTTTTATCTTCTGTTTTTACTGAGCCTGTCTGTAGTGCTTATTAGAAAATGGGAGAGCGAATCAATGTATAAATCCTCTGCGTTTACTGCATATTTCTGCTTTAACAAATAACTTCAAACTTAGTGGCTTGAAACAACACAGTTCTGGAGGTTAGGAGTCCAAGATGTCCCATGGCTAGGATCAGGAGTTGGCCAAGCTGCCTTTTTTCTGGAGACTCCAGGAGAGAACCCACATCCTTCCTGTCCCAGATTCCAGAGCCACCTTCATTCCTTGGCTCCTGAACCCGTATCCCCCCGACCTTCCTCCTCCCTCTCACAAGGACCCCCGTGATTGCATTGGGCCCCTCTGATAGTTCAGGAAAGTCTCTTCATCTCAAAATCCATCGTTTAATCACCTCTCCAAAGTCTCTTTGCCATGTAAGGTGACATCATAGGTTCTGGGCATTAGGACACAGACCTCTTTAGGGGCATTATTCTGTCTTCCCAACTCTACTTCCTTGTCCATTTGAACCTATGTCTAATACTTTTCACATTCTGAACTGAAAATAACCATATTAATATTCAAATGAAGAAAGGAAAGTTGCTTCTTACCATCACAGCAAGCAGCTGCTTAATGAAGTACAGAGCATTGTGCTGTGCTGTTTTAATGGGAAAATATTTATGACATTTTAACACAAACTGGTGGTTACACATCAGATTATTGCTGATACATACATAGAGTTCATTCATACTGATGGTATGTAGCAGTAAAAAATGAACAAGATCTTTTCTCATGAAAATGCCGAAATCCATTCCATATAGGTACTTGTAGGAACCTCCTAAAATTTTCACGTGTAAGAATATGTCACGTTTCCAAAAAGCTCTCCCAGGGACCTTCTTACTCTGCCTGTGTTTCTTCTCAGCGTAGGTGTTTGGGCACAAACTCTGTCCCCCATAACCAGCTGTGAGCCAGTGGCAGCTGGGGGAGGAGAACCGTGTCCTGTTGGCAGGCACCGGGTGCCCCAGCCCCTGACCCAGGCCACTTCTAAGCTGACCGCACCTCAAAGGCTGCACCCCATGGCCAAATCACATGCTGACTCAGGCCTCAAACGTAGAGAAGATGGGAAAAAAGAACCTTCTAATTAACTTGGGAAACCAAATGTAATAGGTAGACTGTGAATGGGGAGCACAATATACCCAAATACATTTCACCCAGTGAAGCCAGGCCACCTTCAGATCAATTGCTTTGATCTACTTCATATACCACATTTGTCTATGATCCCTTTTATTAAAAAAAAAATCTTGAAATATAGCTAATTTACAATGTGTTAGTTTTGGGTGTACAGCAAAATGAGTCAATTATATATGTGTGTGTGTGCTAAGTCGCTTCAGTCATGTCTGACTCTTTGTGACTCCATGGACTGTAGCCCACCAGGCTCCTCTGTCCATGGGATTCTGCAGGTAAGAATACTGGATGGGTTGCCATGCCCTCCTCCAGGGGATCTTCCTGACCCGGGGATCTTCCTGACCCAAGGATCTGACCCACGTCACTTATGTCTGCTGCACTGACAGGCAGGTTCTTTACCACTAGGGCAATGTGGGAAGCTCTCAGTTATATAATATACATGCATACACACACACACACACACACACACAGGGCTTCCCTGGTGGCTCAGACAGTAAAGAATCTGCCTGCAATGAGGGGGACCCGGGTTCGATCCCTGGGTCAGGAAGATCCCCTGGAGAAGGAAATGGCAACCCGCTCCAGTATTCTTGCCTGGAGAATCCCATGGACAGAGAAGCCTGGTGGGCTACAATCCACGGGGTCACAAAGAGTAGGACACGACTGAGCAACTTCACTTTATATACACACATTCTTTTTCATTATGATTTAGCACAAGTTATTGAATATGGTTCCCTGTGCTCTACAGTAGGACCGTACTGTTTACCTATTTTATGTATATAGTGTGTATCAGTTAATCCCAGGTTCTTAATTTATCTCCCCCCACTCCCCTTCCCCCCTGCTATCTCCTTTGGTAACCATAAGTTTGTTTTCTCTGTCTGTGAGTCTTTGTTTTGTAAATAAATCCACTCATATCATATTTTAGATTCCACATATAAGTGGTATCATATGATTTTTGTCTTTCTCTGATTTACTCCATTTAATATGATAATCTCTAGGTCCATCTGTGTTGCTGCAGATGGCATTATTTCATTCTTTTTTATAACTGAATAGTACTCCATTGTATATATGTACCACATATTCTTAATCCATTCATCTGTCAATAGACACTATGATTACTTTCCTTCATAGTACATAATACGTAAAATACTTCCATGTGTGTTTGTTAGATTCATTTTAACTTTTCTAAATTATTTCCATTAATAAGTATTATTTTTAACATTATTTCTATAATTCATGTTTAAAGATGGATCACAGTAGTCTAATGAGATAAAAATTAACATTAAAGGTTTGGCTTTCATGTTGTTTAAGAAAATTAGTTTCCTTTTCTAAATAATTACTAATACTTAAAGTTTATGAATCATAAACTAATTGCAGACTCCCTACCTACTATTTTAGAAGTAACTGAGCAAAAGAAATAGTCTTCAAATTTATCAAGGCTTGCTCTCTAGTAAATTTAGAGGGAGCCTATGAAATAATGAAAAAATTGATTTTTTTAAAGAACAAAACTATTATTGTTAGGAAATTATTCATTTTGTTTCTTGCATAAAATTATTCATTAATCTATTCTTTAATCTTGACCCTTGTTATGTGTTGTTAAGAGACATATTTTTCTCATCCATGTTCCTCCTCTTCTAGTTGGCAATTATTGTTAATCTCTATTGCCTGAGTAAATTGAGAGGTGGAAAAATTAGCCTGCCTTTCAATTTACACATTTACTTAGCAGGATAAAGTCAGTATTTTTGTCCTAGAATGGAGCCTGAGTTTTGCAGTCAAATGGTTCAGGAGCAAAATTGCACCAGAGGAACGGAGCTCTGCCCTGTAGGAGAGGAAAGGAGAAAGAAGAGTCAGCTGCCGATCAGGTTGGCACTTAGGTTCATGATGGATCAAGCCTCTGTTTAATCTCTCCATCTCTCTGGCCATCTCTCCATCTCTCTCTCCCTCCCTCTCTCATCTTTCTACTGCAGTCAGTAATGTTTGGATACAGGAATCATCACCTTGCTTATTTCTAGCCCAGTTCTGCAGTGATGTTCTCTTGCCAACATGGACAGTGTTCCTTGTTTTCAAAGTTCCTTTCAAAGCTTTTGTCTCCTTTGATCCTCAGAGCATCTCTGGGTGGCAGGGATGGAGAGGGACCCACCTTGACACATGAAGATCCCTCATCAACTGCAGCATCTTAGAGGACCTCTGGGCAATGTTGTCTTGTAACTGGTTTTAGGAGCAGACAGAAGTGACGTGAAGTGAAGCATCACTCTGTCCCTATTCCTGAAAGTGAAAGTCGCTCAGTCGTGTCTGACTCTTTGCAACCCCATGGACTAGTTCACGGGATTCTCCAGGCCAGAATACTGGAGTAGGTAGCCTTTCCCTTCTCCAGTGGATCTGCCCAACCCAGGGATCGAACCCAGGTTTCCCACACTGCAGGCAGATTCTTTACCAGCTGAGCCACAAGGGAAGCCTGGGGGAAAATAAAATGCAAGCCCTGCCCCATGCTGGCCTGATGCACCCCTGGTACTCCCCTTTTCTTTGACTTTTCCCACCCCCAACCTTGAAAGGTTCTAGGCCCTCGGGCTCTTTATCCCCCTCTCCCTCCAAATCTGCTTCTGCAAAGTGCTGGTGACCCCTACCTGGCTCCCTACACTCTGCCCCTTTCCTGATCCCTGCTTTTCCATCACACTGACTCTTTGGGAAGTACTGTGTGTTTTATGTGTTTACACAGTGTGTTTGTCGTCTGGCTCCCCTGCTGGAATGTTCAAATGCTGAGAGTAAAGCTTTCTGTCTGTTTTGTATGGATTTCCTCAGCAATTGGAATTGTGCTGGCAAAGGGCAGCGTCGGAGGGCAACGGGAGTGGCTGGGTGCAGACTAGGGGCAGAAGCATCAGCAGATGCTCTCCTCATGGGCTCGCTCATCTGATGAGCATGACAAATGCAGCTTGAATTAGAGTCATCAACCGCCTGGCCTTATAGTTCAGCCCTTGATAGAAGCCTAAGTGACCCGGTGGTCTGTCTAATATGTGAACCCTGGGGGTCCACAGTAAGCTGAGTCTGGGAGCAAATCCTCCCTTAGCCCAGGCACCTCCTTCCTGGGCAACTGGAAGATATTTGCAAGGGTCACTCCCGTTTGTCTACCACCCCTGGCGCACATGGGCACTGCATGTGTCCAGTGAATGAACAAATGAGTAATAGATGAATGACACCAGTCACTTGTATGTTGAAGTCAGTTGCTCTTGTGGAAAGCTTTATCCTTGACTGTGGGGGGGAAAGCCTCAGTCAGGCTGAGTCAGCAAGCGAAGGAGGCTTGTTTAGCATCTAGGAGGCCAGCCCAGATGTCTTGCCTCCACGGCGCCAAGGTGGCTGCTGTGCAGGGAGCCTCACAGCTGCCTGACTGAAGAGCCCATCTGAATCTTGGGCTCCTCTTCCTCCACGTCCCACCATAGCTTCCACCATCCTGCCAGGAGCTCTGGTTCTGGGGGACTGTGGTTTGCATGTACCAGCTCAGGGTATGTCTGTAGAACTACACATCACGTCTGCAGTGTGAAAACACCAATTTAATCTGCTGTAACCACCACAGAGATATATCCTCATATATGACACTAGGGCTACATTAGTTGCCAGCCATCCTTCCCCTTAGTTTAGTCATTAGACCCCCAGATTAGACTAATCAGGCAAGTCAGGCAGGTTTGGGAGAAAACCAGATAATTATAATGAGCTAAATTTAGAAACAACAATCATTTTTTTGTAGCTTAGAAAGAGTAAAAGTCGGTGTCTCTCTACCAGTCTTTTGCCTCTGAAGCTATGAGAACATTGTAAGAAATAATGAATAGAAAGAAATATGTCCTGCTTCTAACTGGAAAAAAAAAAAGGCTTTTATTTCAGCTGTCATGAATGCCTATCTGCCTAAAAATGAGCATATTTATCTTTCATATTATCTCTTCAGTATTTCTGCTGTGATCTTAAGTTTTTTTTAATTCCTTCTTTTAATACAACCCAGAAAATAAATGCATATATATATATATATACACACACACACATACGTATGCATTTCTAGATATGTATTTATACATAAAAGTATGTTTGCATATATATATAATGCACTCATGGTAAATCGGTCCAGCTGTGGTGTGTCCTGCATCTCCTCTCACTGGCTTGTTTCTCTTTCCCATGAGCCATGGTTCTCCAGTGATACTCTCATCCCCAGGGACCCTACAACAGTCTGCTAAGGACTTGTTAAAGAGAGACTCTTATCAACTAGCCTCTGCTTATTTCAATACCTCCTTAAAATCTGGAAAAAAAAAATCACAAAAACAAAGGACTTTTAAAGTCAACTTTTAAAGTTGAATTTCATGCAGTAGTTAGATGGATGAGGTGTTTTGGGCTGGAAGCATTTCTGTGGCACAAACCTGGTAAAGGAGCCTTCTTGATTCGCTTGCAAAGGACATTTTAATAGTTAGAGACCTGGCTCTTTCTCCCCTTGTAACTCTTTCATGCATCCACCACACACATTCTATGTGGAAGCCCCAGTGCTAGGAACTGAAGGAGAGGCTTTTACTCGTAAGATATACACCCCAAATTGTGCAGTGTGGACTTACCATGTGAATAGGTTAGGCCATTTAGCAGACACCACTGGGCTTCCAAGAGAAAGGATACTTTGGTCCAAAGAATCAAGGAAGCGTTCAGGGAGGAGGTGGCATCTGGAACCAGCAGCAAAGTCATCAAATATAAATAGAAGTCCCATCAGGGGAGGAGAAGGCCTGGGAATTCTAGGCAAAGGGAAGATGTGATAAAAAGCATGTTGTAGGAGAGAGAATAGGTGTTTGAAATGAGGCACATTTTCATGAGACAGAAGGTTTCTCTGAGAGAGTGGTGGGCGGTAGGACTAGAAAGATTTGCAGACAGATTGTGGACAACCCCAAGTGTGGGCTGAGGGACTTACAATTTGTGTAGTGACAGATGAGGAGGTATTCGAAAGAATTACAGAGAACAGGATCTTAATACCTTTTACCCACATTTTAATGACCAGCTCTGGCTTTCACTGTTGTTTCTGTTTTAAGTGGCTCTACAGCAACGGTTCTCAGCCAGGGCTAGGATTTTGTTAAAAGTACAGCGAGTGGAGGCCAGGCAAGCTGGTGAACATCCTGAGCACACAGAACGCCCCTGCATAAGACTTATCGGGACCAAAATGTCAGTAGTGCCGAGGCTGAAAAATCCTGCTCTGTGTTTGCCAAGGGAAAATCCCCTCAACATCTTGTTTAGTCAGACAAACACTGTCTCCCAAAGGCTCTCTTCTCCTACAAGAACTGAAAAATAGAAATCCTTTCAGAAAGCAAACAGACTTTCCCACCAGAGCTTCCAACTCTTCCATCCTGTTTTGCCCCATCAAAAAACAATGAAATAGTCAATGGAAAAATGCCAGCTTTGTATAATCGTTTAGAATGATTGATTTTCTGGTTTTTTTTTTATTTTGGTAAGATATATAACATAAAATTTTCCATGTTAAGTGTACAATTGAACGGCATGGAGTCCATTCACAGTGCTAGGTAAGC
The DNA here is from genome assembly GCF_019923935.1 of Bubalus bubalis. NCBI lineage: Eukaryota > Metazoa > Chordata > Mammalia > Artiodactyla > Bovidae > Bubalus > Bubalus bubalis. Next base: position 91,904,899 of record NC_059166.1, on the reverse strand, counting down.
ATCACCCCGTCCTACTCTAGAACTTGGCCACCATCCCAGGCTGGAATTGTGTGCCCGCTACTCAGTAACCTCACTTGCTCTCCTCCCTGGGGCCCTGCTCCCCCTTCTTCTCCTTTGTGTCACTGTAAATCTGGCTATTCCAGGGACCTCATGTAAAGGGAGTTGTGCAGTATTTGTCCTATTGTGGCTGGCTCGTTTCAGTTGGCATATATTTTCAAGGTGCGTGCATGTCGCAACATACATCAGAATCTCATTGATTTTTATGTCTGAGTAGTATTTTGTTTTGTGTATATTGCACATTTTGTGCACATTTATATCTATTGATAGATTTCTGGATTATTTCCATTTTTGGACAATTGTGAGTAATGGTACTATGATTGTGAATAATGCTGCTGCTTCCTTTCATTTTGGATTCTTAAGAGGACTCAATACCAAATTATATAAGTATTAGTGTACAAAAGTAAAAATAAAGAATGCTAGCTGTGTACCGAATTGTTTACATCAGAACAAGCAAGCATCCTTTTTTTTTTCCAAGTAATTTCAGTTTAACGTGTATGTAAAACCACTGGTGGAGACCAGGAAGGAGTTCACACATGGTCACACTTGTGAGGGTGTTGGCAGGTCACAGGATAAATGAAGACCATATCTGTGTGCAGCTTGCCTGCCATCGACCCTCTAGCCTGCTCACCAGTGCATTGCCCAGGCTCTCAGTGATTCTGCACTTGGAAATAAGACTTTATTTTTGCAACTTCTCTCAATAGATGCCTTTTTAAATTCATTCTGAGCAAATTAGAGTAAGAACATGTGAAAGAATCAAAATATTCATGAACCCCTTGACAAGTGGCCTGTGCATTGGGATATCATTTTTTGTAAATATATGTATCCTTAGAAAGCCCCATACCAAAATATTAATAGAATATTAATATTCACTTAATACTTTAAATGGATTGGAGAAGCTTCTGTTTGTTGTTCACTTGATTGATTTCTAGATTTTCTGCACTGGACTAAATTTGAAATTAGAAATTGAAACCAATAACGTTTTTGAAGATGATAAATTACATGTTGTTGTTGTTTTTTCAGGACTGCTTTTAGGGAAAACTAAACATTCTTTTCCAAAAAAATGTAAAATATAGAATATTTATGTGATGGGATACCTACATAGCAAATATAGAAATGACCTATATCTATAATTTTCAATATCAGATCACAAAAAGATAAAGCTGAATGACTGAAAGAAGCAAGTTACAAATAGTATATGGAATTATATCACAACGTAAATTTAATAATAAGCATTAAAAAATACTATAGATGAGTTATGGATTAGGAATGTAATGAGGGTATAAATTTATAGACTGAAAAGATACACACCTGATCTGTGATAATAATTGTGTCTGGTGACAGAAACAGAGATGGGCTGGGAAAAAAAGAGGGACCTCCATTTTATCAAAAGTTATCTGGTTCTTTTATAGCCAGATTAATAGATCAGAAGCCAAAATGACAAAATGTGAACATTTGGAACTTTAGGGGCTGAATACATAAAGGTTTGTTACATTGTTCTCTATACTATGTTTTTAAAGCTCTAAAAATGAAAGAAAAAAATATTTTACTAAATGTACTTGAGTATAGAAAAAAAGATTTGAATTGACTGCAAAGTACCTATCCTTTCAGTTCAGTTCAGTTCAGTTCAGTCGCTCAGTCGTGGCCGACTCTTTACGACCCCATGAATCGCAGCACGCCAGGCCTCCCTGTCCATCACCAACTCCTGGAGTTCACCCAGACTCAAGTCCATCGAATCAGTGATGCCATCCAGCCATCTCATCCTCTGTCGTCCCCTTCTCCTCCTGCCCCCAATCCCTCCCAGCATCAGAGTCTTTTCCAATGAGTCAACTCTTCGCATGAGGTGGTCAAAGTACTGGAGTTTCAGCTTTAGCATCATTCCTTCCAAAGAAATCCCAGGGCTGATCTCCTTCAGAATGGACGGGTTGGATCTCCTTGCAGTCCAAGGGACTCTCAAGAGTCTTCTCCAACACCACAGTTCAAAAGCATCAATTCTTCAGTGCTCAGCCTTCTTCACAGTCCAACTCTCACATCCATACATGACTACTGGAAAAACCATAGCCTTGACTAGATGGACCTTTGTTGGCAAAGTAATGTCTCTGCTTTTGAATATGCTATCTAGGTTGGTCATAACTTTCCTTCCAAGGAGTAAGCGTCTTTTAATTTCATGGCTGCAGTCACCATCTTCAATGATTTTGGATCCCAAAAAAATAAGGTCTGACACTGTTTCCACTGTTTCCCCATCTATTTCCCATGAAGTGATGGGACCAGATGCCATGATCTTCGTTTTCTGAATGTTGAGCTTTAAGCCAACTTTTTCACTCTCCTCTTTCACTTTCATCAAGAGGCTTTTGAGTTCCTCTTCAATTTTTGCCATAAGGGTGGTATCATCTGCTTATCTGAGGTTATTGATATTTCTCCCAGCAATCTTGATTCCAGCTTGTGCTTCTTCCAGCCTAGTGTTTCTCATGATGTACTCTGCATATAAGTTAAATAAGCAGGGTGACAATATACAGCCTTGACGTACTCCTTTTCCTATTTGGAACCAGTCTGTTGTTCCATGTCCAGTTCTAACTGTTGTTTCCTGACCTGCATATAGGTTTCTCTTACATAAGGATAAATTGATAATTCCTTTACTGCTCAGAAGTAACACATATTCCTGTAAGAGGTTCAGTTTGGAGTATTGTGGATATTCCTTTGATGGTAAAGTATGTATGTAAGTAAGATAAATTACTTTTTTTTAAAGTTTCTTTTGCATTTTTATTGTTATATAGTAAATGTAAACTGTTCTGTTAGTTTCAGGTGTACAGCAAAGTGATTCAGTTTAAATATATGTATTGTTTTTCTGATTATTTTCAATTATAGGTTATTATAAGATATTGAGTATAGTTCCCTGTGCTATACAGTAGATCACCATTGTTTATCTGTTTTATATGTAGTAGTGTGTATATGTTAATCTCAAACTACTAATTTATCCCTCCCACCCTTTCCCCTTTGGTAACCAAGTTTGCTTTCTATGTCCGTGGGTCTACATCTGTTTCATATATAAGTTCATTTGTATTATATTTTAGATTTCATGTGTAAGTGTATCATATGATATTTGTCTTTCTCTGACTTATTTCACTTAGTAAGATAATCTCTAGGTCCATCCATGTTAGTACAAATGGCATTATTACATTTATTATGTTTGATTAATATTCCATTGTGTATATGTACATCTTTATCCATTCATCTATGTCTTGGCTATTATAAATACTGCTGCTATGACCATTGGGATGCATGTATCTTTTTGAAGTATGACTTTCTCTGGATATATGTCCAGGAGTGGGATTAAAGGACCATATGGTAATTCTATTTTTAGGTTTTTAAGGAACCTCCATACTGTCCTCCATAGTGACTGCACCAATTACATTTCTACCACCAGTGTACGAGGGCTCTCTCTTTCCAACACCCTCTCCAATATTTATTATGTGTAGAATTTTTGATGATAGCAATTTTGACTGGTGTGAAGTGATATCTTATTGTAGTTTTGATTTACATTTATCGAATAGTAATGGTGAGCATCTTTTCATGTGCCTGTGGGCCATCTGTATGTCTTCTTTAGAGAAATGTCATTTTAGACCTTCTGCCTATTTTTTGATTGGGTTGTTTGGTCATTTTTGATATTAAGCTGTATGAACTGTTTATATATTTTGAAAATTAATCCCTGTTGGTAGTATCATTTGAAAATATTTTCTCCCAGACCATATGTTGTCTTTCAGTTTTGTTTATGATTTCTTTTGCTGTGCAAAAGCTTTTAAGTTTAATTAGGTCCCATTTGTTTTTAATTTTCATTACTGAGAGTTGGATCCAAAAAGATATTTCTGTGATTGATGTCAAAGATGTCTGTGTATGTGTTTCTCTAGGAGTTTTAATATCCAGTCTTACATTTAGGTCTTTAATCCATTTTGAGTTTATTCTGTATATGGTATTAAAGAGCATTCTAATTTCATTCTTTTACATGTACCTGTCCGGTTTTCCCAGCACCACTTATTGAAGAGGCTATCTTTCCTTCATTGTATATTTTTCATTCCTTTGTTGTAGACTTAACATAAGAACGTGAGCTTATTTCTGGGCTTTCTACCCTGTTTCAGTGATATATGTATCTGTTTTTGTACCAGATCCATACCATTTTGATTACTGGAGCTTTTTCATGTACTTTGAAGTCAAGAAGACTGATTTCTCCATATCAGGTCAATGGCAGGCAATCAGTACTCTATTCTTCCTTCTCAAGATTATTTTGACTATTTGGGATCTTTTATACCACCATACAATTTTTAATATTTGCATTCTAGCTCCATAAAAAATGTCATTGGTTTTATGTTAGAGATTGCATTGAATCTATAGATTCCTTTGGATAGTATGGTCACATTAACAATATTGATTCTTCCAATCCAAGTATATCTTTCCTTTTGTTTGTGTTATCTTTTCTTTCTTTCATCAGAGTCAGTTTTCAGAGTATGTACTTTGCCTCCTTAAGGTTTATTCCCAGTTATTTAATTCTTTGTCATGAAATGATAAATGGGATTGCTTCCTTAATTTCTCTTTTTGATTTTTTATTTGTAATGCTTGGAAATGCAAGAAATTTCTCTGTGTTAGATTTATATACTGCAACTTTACCAAATCCATTAATGAACTCTCATATTTTTCTGATGACACCTTTTATTTTCTATGTACAGTATCATGTCATCTGCAAACAGTGACACTTTTACTTGTTCATTTTAAGTTTGGATATTTTTTATTTCATTTGCTTGTCTGGTTACTGTGGCTAGGACTTTCAAACCGATGTTGAGTAAAAGTGGTGAGATTGGGCAACTTTGTCTTTTTCCTAGAATAAATGAGTTTTTAAAAAGTTGTTGCTCAGTCGTGTCCAAACTTTGTGATCCCATGGACTGCAGCATGTCAGGCTTCCTTGTCCTTCACCATCTCCTGGAGCTTGCTCAAACCTATGTCCACTGAGTCAGTGATGCCATCCAGCCATCTTGTACTCTGTCATCTCCTTCTCCTGCCTTCATTTTTCCCAGCATCAGGGTCTTTTCTAATGAGATGGCTCTTTGCATCAGGTGGCCAAAGTATTGGGGCTTCAGCTTCAGTATCAGTCCTTCCAATAAGTATTCAGGATTGATTTGCTTTAGGATTGACTGGTTTGATCTCTTTACAGTCCATTGGACTCTCAAGAGTCTTCTCCAACACCACAGTTCAAAAGCATTAATTCTTTGGCACTCAGCCTTATTTATGATCCAATTCTCACATCCATACCTAACTACTGGAAAAACCATAGCTTAGACTATACCAACCTTTGTTAGCAAAGTAATGTCTCTGCTTTCTAATATGCTGTCTAGGTTTGTCATAGCTTTTCTTCCAAGGAGCAAGCATCTTTCAATTTCATGGCTGCAGTCACCATCTGCAGTGATTTTAGAACCCAAGAAAGTAAAGTCTGTCTCTGTTTCCATTGTTTCTCCATCTATTTGCCATGAAGTGATGGGACCGGATGCCATGAACTTAGTTTTCTGAATGTTAGGTTTTAAGCCAGTTTTTTCACTCTCCTCTTTCACCTTCATCAAAGGTTAGTTCCTGTTCACTTTCTGCCATAAGGGTGGTGTCATCTGCATATCTGAGGTTATTGATATTTCTCCCGGCAATCTTGATTCCAGCTTGTGCTTTATCCTGCAAGGCATTTTGCGTGATATACTCTGCATAGAAGTTAAATAAGCAGGGTGGCAATATACAGCCTTGACATACTCCTTTCCGAATTTGGAACCAGTCCATTGTTCCTTGTTCGGTTCTAACTGTTGCTTATTGACTGCATACAGATTTCTCAGGAGGCAGGTAAAATAGTCTGGTATTCCCATCTCTTCAAGAATTTTGCAGTTTGCTGTGATCCACACAATCAAAGGCTTTAGCATAGTCAATGAAGCAGAAGTAGATGTTTTTCTGGAATTCCCTTGCATTTTCTATGATTCAACAGATGTTGGCAACTTGGTCTCTTGTTCCTCTGCCTTTTCTAAATCCACCTTGAAAATCTGGAAGTTCTTGGTTCATGTACTGTTGAAGCCTACCTTGGAGAATCTTGAGCATTACTTTGCTAGCATGTGAAATGAGTGCAATTGTGCTGTAGTTTGAATATTCTTTGGCATTGCCTTTGTTTTAAATTGGAATGAAACTGACATTTTCCAATCACTGCTGAGTTTTCCAAATTTGCTGGCATATTGAGTGCAGCACGTTAACAGCATCATCTTTTAGGATTTGAAAGAGCTCAGCTAGAATTCCATCACATCCACTAGCTCTGTTTGTAGTGATGCTTCCTAAGGCCCACTTGATTTCACACTCCAAGATGTCTGGCTCTAGATGAGTGATCACACCATCATGATTATCTCTGTCATTAAGATCTTTTTTTGTATAGTTCTTCATGTATTCTTGCCACCTCTTCTTAATACTTTCTGCTTCTATTAGGTCCATTATGTTTCTGTTTTTTGCTGTGCCACTTTGCATAAAATGTCCCCTTGGTATCTCTAATTTTCTTGAAGAGATCTCTCATCTTTCCCTTTCTATTGTTTTCCTCTATTTCTTTGCATTGAACACTTGGGAAGGTTTTCTTATTTCTCCTTGCTATTCTTTGGAATTCTGCATTTGAAATGGTATATCTTTCCTTTTCTCCTTTGCCTTTCACTTCTCTTCTTTCTCAAATATTTGTAAGACCTCCTCAGACAACCATTTTGTCCTTTTGCATTTCTTTTTCTTGGGGATGGTTTTGATCACTGCCTCCTGTACAATGTCATTAACCTCTGCCATAGTTCTTCAGGTCCTCTGTCTATCATATCTCAGATCAGAGCAGTCACTCAGTCGTGTCCGACTCTTTGCGACCCCATGAATTGCAGCACGCCAGGCCTCCCTGTCCATCACCAACTCCCGGAGTTCACTGAGACTCACATCCATCGAATCAGTGATGCCATCCAGCCATCTCATCCTCCGTCGTCCCCTTCTCCTCCTGCCCCCAATCCCTCCCAGCATCAGAGTCTTTTCCGATGAGTCAACTCTTCGCATGAGGTAGCCAAAGTACTGGAGTTTCAGCTTTAGCATCATTCCTTCCAAAGAAATCCCAGGGCTGATCTCCTTCAGAATGGACTGGTTGGATCTCCTTGCAGTCCAAGGGACTCTCAAGAGTCTTCTCCAACACCACAGTTCGTTTTTTTTTTTTTTTTTTTTTTTTCATTTACAATGAAGGTCTCTTTATTTCTGATCATTTGTACAACTGTGCATACAGAAATAAAGCATCAATTCTTCAGTGCTCAGCCTTCTTCACAGTCCAACTCTCACATCCATACATGACCACTGGAAAAACCATAGCCTTGACTAGATGAACCTTTGTTGGCAAAGTAATGTCTCTGTCCTTGAATATGCTATCTAGGTTTGTCATAACTTTCCTTCCAAGGAGTAAGCGTCTTTTAATTTCATGGCTGCAGTCACCATCTGTAGTGATTTTGGAGCCCAGAAAAATGAAGTCTGACACTGTTTCCACTGTTTCCCCATCTATTTCCCATGAAGTGATGGGACCGGATGCCATGATCTTCGTTTTCTGAAAGTTGGGCTTTTTAGTTCCTCTTCACTTTCTGCCATAAGGGTGGTCTCATCTGCATATCTGAGGTTATTGATATTTCTCCCGGCAGTCTTGATTCCAGCTTGTGTTTCTTCCAGTCCAGCGTTTCTCATGATGTACTCTGCATATAAGTTAAATAAACAGGGTGACAATATACAGCCTTGATGAACTCCTTTTCCTATTTGGAACCAGTCTGTTGTTCCATGTGCAGTTCTAACTGTTGCTTCCTGACCTGCATACAAATTTCTCAAGAGGCAGATCAGGTGGTCTGGTATTCCCATCTCTTTCAGAATTTTCCACAGTTTATTGTGATCCACACAGTCAAAGGCTTTGGCATAGTCAATAAAGCAGAAATAGATGTTTTTCTGGAACTCTCTTGCTTTTTCCATGATCCAGCGAATGTTGGCAATTTGATCTCTGGTTCCTCTGCCTTTTCTAAAACCAGCTTGAACAAAAGGAATTTCACGGTTCACATATTGCTGAAGCCTGTTGGCCACTGTGCTGGGCCGCTTCTAGGGCCCGGCCCCTCAGCCTCTGCTCAGGCCCAGCTTCTGGGCATGGGATCTCTTGCCCTCCACAGTGGGTGCACCCTTAGTAGCTGCTCTGGGGCATCCAGATAGGCCTTGTGCTCAGATGCACACATGTGGGGCCCACGCTTCAGAACCTGGACTGGACTGAAACCATCTAGCATGGAGGTGGGGCCGCAGGGGTTGGGGCCCAGTTGGCCCATCTCCCTTCTCGCACCTCAAATATGTGTAGTTACTTTTTCGCTGACTTAATAAAGCAGCTGAGCTGCCTTTGCTTTATGTCCATGTATAGAGTCTTCTCTTGTGTTGTTGGAAGAGGGTGTTTGTTATGACCAGTGCATTTTCTTGGCAAAACTCTATTAGTCTTTGCCCTGCTTCATTCCGTATTCCAAGGCCAAATTTTCCTGTTACTCCAGGTGTTTCTTGACTTCCTACTTTTGCATTCCAGTCCCCTGTAATGAAAAGGACATCTTTTTGGGGTGTTAGTTCTAAAAGGTCTTGTAGGTCTTCATAGAACCGTTCAACTTCAGCTTCTTCAGCATTACTGGTTGGGGCATAGACTTGGAATCATATCTAATCCCTTTAATATATTTGTCACTTCAGTGTATAATCATAAGGGTTTTAATTTAGGTCATACGTGAGTGTCATAGTGTTTTTTTATACTTTCTTCAATCTGAATCTGAATTTTGCAATACTGAGTTCATGATCTGAGCCACAGTCAGCTCCCAGTATTGTTTTTGCTGACTGTATACAACTTCTCCACCTTCAACTACAAATAATATAATCAATCTGGTTTTGGTATTGACCGTCTGCTGATATCATGTGTAGAGTCATCTCTTGTGTTGTTGGAAGAGGGTTTTGCTACAACCAGTGCATTCTGTTGGTAAAACTCTTTGCTATGACCATTTTGCATTCTCAAGCAAAAATGCCTTGCTTCATTTTTTACTCCAAGGCCAAACTTGCCTCTTTCTCCAGATACTCTTGACTTCCTACTTTTGCATTCCAGTCCCCTATGATGAAAAGTACATCTTTTTTTGGTGGTAGTTCTAGAAGGTCTTTTAGGTCTTCATAGAACCTACAGCTTCTTTAGCATTAGTGGTTGGGGAATAGACTTGGATTACTGTGATATTGAATGGTCTGCCTTGGCAATGAACAGAGATCATTCTGTCCTCTTTGAGATTGTACCCAATTACTGCATTCCATACTTTTGTTGACTATGAGGGTTACTACATTTCTTCTAAGGGATTCTTGGCCACAGTAGTAGATATAATGGTCATCTGAATTAAATTCACCAATTCCAGTCCATTTTAGTTCACTGATTCCTAAAATGTCAATGTTCACTCTTGCAGTCTCCTGTTTGACCACTTCCAATTTACCTTGATTCATGGACCTAACATTAAAGGTTTCTATGCAATATTGTTTTTTACAGCATCGGCCCTTACTTTCACCATCAGACACATCCACAGCTGGGTGTTGTTTCTGCTTTGGCTCAGCCTCTTCATTCCTTCTGGAGCTATTTCTCCACTTTTCTCCAGGAGCATATTGGGCACCTACTGACCTAGGGAGTTCTTCTTTCAGTGTCATATCTTTTTTGCCTTTTCACACCATTCATGAGTTTCTCAAGGCAAGAGAGACTTGGAAAAGTAAAGACTCTAAATAGAATGCCTTGGAAGATACTTAGAAGACCAAGGCATTGGTATTTATAATTTGGGGAAACTTGTTCTAAGCAACAAGATATCTGTCAGAATCGTCCCACAAAACATAAGGTACCTCTTGGTAATAAGGCCAAGACTCCATTAATTCTACCCTATTCCCTTAAGAAAACTTTGGAATTGACCTTCTGCTGCAAAACCCCACTGACCTTGGTTCTTTTATGTGAAGATAGGATTGTCCCACTGTGTGGAAAGCAAAAGCAAACCCTATAATCTTTTCTTAAAATGTTTTCATAACTTCAATCAACACATTTCACCAATAACACTTCGCCACCACTATTTTTGCTGAATGACTCTCAAGTGGAATGTTGATTTTTCTGTTGATTCCAAGTCCCATTTGATTGATATCATTTTCCAGCTGCCCCCTCCCAAAATCTGCTGGACTGAGCTAGTTTGTCTTCTTGCTCTATGACCATAAATGGTGTAAATTTTTTTTATAAAGTCATCACCGTATTTCAGTCAACCTCTGTTTCAAATATGTAAATATGCCTCAAACTCAGGACTGTATTGAATTTTCTTTCTTTTCTTTGCAAGAAGTATACAATATAAATTTTATACAAAACTTATAGGCATGGACTTAAGGGTTTCTTCCTCCCTGTCATTAAATACAGTGACTATTATTTATATATTAAAGTGCTCTCTCCTGCCAAGACTAGAGGTAGCCTCAGGATCCTTCTCAATACTCCAGTATTGAGATGCTCAGCTAGCCAAAAGTATTATCTAAGGTGAAGCCTCTTACCGCACATGTATACAGAATGTAGAGAGTCCCTTTCTTTTTTTCAAACCAATGTATAAATCACTGCATCAATCATATTGATTGAGACTTTTTTTTTCCCCCTTCAATTTCTAGAAGCAGATTGCCATCTGCCGTCTAGGAAACAAAACTGACTGTCTCTTTATAGATCACAAAATAAGAAATATGTTTTCACATCAGTAAAAGTTCAGGGTGTTTTTATTTCAGCATGAACAGAGTTATTTTACCAGTAATGTATTGTTGTAGTAACAATTTAAAACAATATGCTGCTGCTACTGCTAAGTTGCTTCAGTCATGTCCGACTCTGTGCGACCGCATAGACGGCAGCCCACCAGGCCCCTCCATCCCTGGGATTCTCCAGGCAAGAACACTGGAGTGGGTTGCCATTTCCTTCTCCAATGCATGAAAGTGAAAAGTGAAAGTGAAGTCGCTCAGTCGTGTCCAAGTCTTAGCGACCCCATGGACTGCAGCCTACCAGGCTTCTCCCTCCATGGGATTTTCCAGGCAAGAGGACTGGAGTGGGGTGCCATTGCCTTCTCCCAAAACAATATAGTGAGTCAATATATTATGTTTCAGATATTGTGCCATGCGTCATATAGGTATTTCCTTACTTTATCTTTGCAACAGCTCTATGAAGTAGGTACTGTAATTACATAGGTGAGAACACTGAGGTGAAGGTGGATTAGGTTATTGGACCAGTAATGCCTGGAGACGGCTGAGTCCAGCCTTAGCTCTCATGCCCTGCCTTTGAACACTGCACTACATGCAGGGTGTGCTGCTGGCTCATACTGGCTCACCAAAGTCCAGCAAAGAATTTTCAGGAATTTTGTACTTTGGCCGCTGTTGACAATTAAGCTATATAAACTTTAAATACATTACATTAAAAATAAAGGCTATAGAAACTCTGAGTCCATTATGTCCTGATCATTTACTATGCTTTACTATTATAACTCTCAAGGTTATTTATGTCCACCATCCTTTTCTGGTGGGCAGACAGTATAGCAGTGTGTTATTGCACTTTTCTCCCTAATTCTGCTTTCACTGGCCTTACACAGGTAGCTTGCAATCAGTCAGAGATGGAGAATTTATGCCACAGAAAGTAGTGAATGCTACCACTCAGGGTCTTGTCATTGTGTTTTGTTTAGAGTCGATTGTTAACCATGCATTAGCAAATCACTGACCAGTCTGGCAGGGGTGTTTGTGTTCTGTTTGCCCATTGTTTTTGTGGTTGTGTTCTGTTCTTTTGGGGTCCTCACTATCCACATAATTCGATGTGAGTTGAGATTTGGGTGACTGTGTCTAATCAGAAAGTGAGAAAAGTGTTGGGACTCATTACAACGTCTAGTCAAGCTGCACGTTATTAACAAAATGGGCCTGAATCTTAAAAACAGAGTATGTATTAAATGACAAATAGCAAAGCAGAGAATGAGTCCTTGGGGTATAAACTGATGGTTTTCCAACTCTCAGATAAGTATCTAAAATTAGAGTATATTTATTAAAGCAGAAGTAAAGGAAGTTTGCAAAACAAGTTGTGTGTGTGTGTGTGTGTGTGTGTGTGTGTGTGTTTTAGTTGCCTACTCATGTCTGACTCTTTGCAGCCCCATAGACTGTAGCCCACCAGGCCCCTCCGTCCATGGGATTCTCCAGGCAAGAACACTGGAGTGGGTTGCCATTTCCTTCTATATATATACATATATATTTGTAGTTCTCCAAAAGGAACTACAGAAAGAAAGAAAGTGAAGTCGCTCAGTCGTGTCCAACTCTTTGCAACCCCATGGACTGTAGCCTACCAGACTCCTCTGTCCATGGAATTTTCCAGGCAAGAGCACTGGAGTGGGTTGCCATTTCCTTCTATATATATGCATATACATATATTTATGTATCATTGTTGTTCAGTCACTAAGTTGTGACTGACTCTTTGTGACCCCATAGACTGCAGCATGCCAGGCTCCTCTTGTCCTCCACTGTCTCCCAGAGTTTGCTCAAATTCATGTACTTGGGTGGGTTGTCATTTACTTCTCCAGGGCATCTTCCCAACCCAGGGATTAAGCCCACATCTCCTGCATCGCCAGTGTGTTCTTTGCCACTGAGCCACCTGGGAAGCTCATATTTATGTATACATACATTTTTATACTGCATGATTTATTTCATAATCCCTATCTAGGTTCCAGTGTCTGGGACCACTGTCTAAACAAATTATCTATTGTTTCAGTTACTAAATGAAAGTTTTTCAAAACAAGATCATGTCTTTTCATCTTTATATTTCCATCCTCCATTTTACCCTTTGTCTTGGGATAATGTGTTAAAGTTTCTAAGTGCTGATAAATGATTGTAAGATTCATCTGCTCATCACATTCACAGCAGGCATTCTGTTTACAAATGCTGTTATACGTTCTATTTCCTGGAAGTCTGTTAGAATATGGAACTGAGTGGAAAATTTACATATTTCAGTTCTCACCTAGGCTTGCCAAATAGTATTTTAGTTCACTTTTTATGCAACCCTGCAAATGAACCATTTACCACATCTTTTGAAGTCATAATGAGACAAAATATTCACGTTAATAACATTACGTCATTGTTCATTTGGTCATTCATCCAATGAATTTTTTACCAAGTACAATAATAATATAAGCACAATAGCTCCTTTTTTTTTTTAGTACTTACTATATTTCAGGTCTTAATATATGCACTTTATCTGGTCTGTCTTATACAAACCTTTACAGGGTAGATGAGAAAACTCTAGTTTGGGCAGTTCAAGTTACTTGTCCAGACCTAATTTTATATAAATATCTCTTATTTCTGAGCTTCCGTATTTAATACTCATGCAAGGTACCATGTGAAATGTCAGAGAAACATTGTAACACAATTATGAGTTACAAGAGTAACACAGTTATGAGTATTGAAGAACTTCCATCCTCATTGGAGAAAGGATACATGGGAATGGTTACAGTAAAAATATGGGTACATATCCCTTGAGCACCCCAAAAAATCACTTAGAAAAGGAAGAAATAAAAAGTTTGCCTCTCAGTTTATATTACAGGGTTTCCTTTACAACACAGTTTCCTTTGCCAGTGTAAAACATTCATATTATTAATCCTGACAAAGTAAATGTGAGAAATCATATAAGTGTCTTGAAACCTGTAATATTTGGAGAATATATTATTGTCTGGAATAATGTGGCTAAGAAGAGACTGATCATGCTAACCACAGCCAGCAAGTTCTCTGATAGCTCCCAGTCAGTTCTCCAAGCACAAATTGTCTGCATAAAGCATCAGAACTAGTAACTTTCCTCCTGAGCACATGACTGATTGAGTTCTTTGGCTTCTTATGCTTCTTGTACAGTATGCTAGAAGGTTCTCATCAAATCAGTTTACATAATAGACCTTTGTATTCCCTGCAGAGATAAACAAAAGAATACTATGTAAAAGGAAATCAGTGAATAAATTCCATAATCATCCACAAATATTCTTACCACATTGCTGTGACTACAGACACAAACCATAGCTTCATAAAAGAACATAAAATATTTGGTCACAGATTATACAACTTTCACTTTTCATTAAATATACATTTTAATGTATATTATTTTATTATACAACCTAAAAAGCACCAACATTTGAACAAATAGTTACGGACCAAAAATTTGTGAGAAATTAACTTCACGCCACTTTACATAACTATTATTCTCTTTATAAATGTTATTTATTCTGTTTCCTGGAAGTCTGTAGAATATGGAACTGAGTGGAAATTTTGCATGTTTTAGTTCTCACCTAGCATTGCTAAATTATGTTTTAGGTCCCTTGTCATATGAGGCTAATTCCAAGGACTTAATAAAAGTAATTTTTCCTGGGTTAGTTTTGACTATTTTTATGGCCTTCCAAGAGCAATAAGCTTTAGGTATTTTCCAGAAATATTAATTTGATGGACAGCCTGTTCAGTGCCTTTGTGCAGTAAAAAAATTTAAAATCTTTTCTCCAGATACTTTTTCCATGTGTTTAGAAATCATTGTAATATGCTGGTTTTCACTTTTAATTTTCCCTCCTGAGATATTTTAATATCTTTTTCTTTTTGCAGGTATATTTTGTTTTATCAACTGAGCATTTTATAATGACTGCTTTAAAATCTTTGTCTTATGACTCCAACAATTGTGTCATCTCAGGGTTGGCATCTGGTGACTGCTTTCCCCTTGGAAATGGGTCATGTGTTGTCACTTTTTCTCACATAGTTTTGAATCATGTCCTGGACATTGTGAGTATTATGTTGTGGAGACTCTGCATTCCATTATGTTCCTGCAAAGGGTGTGGAGGGTTTTCTGTTGGCGGGTGATTGGTTAGACACAAGCTGCCAGCTGTTCTGCCCTCACTGGCTAGTAGCCCAGGTTGCCTTGAGTATGTCTCAACTGTGTCCTGCACACACAGCTTCAGGGCTTAGGAAGAGTCTTGAGCAGAATCTGCCCATGCTTTGGAGTCCCCTTCATAGACTCTCACTTTCCCTCTTATGGATCCTTCTGCAGGTGGCCCCAGAGACCTTTAAGGTAAGGCTGCAAAAGCCTGAAACACAACTCATGCTAGTTCCTCCTCCAAATCTTTACTCCCTTCAAAATATTCCTACCTGTGTTCACTCTTCAGAGACTTCAGGTAGTTATTTTTGTATTTTGACCAGAATTTATAGTTACTTGTAAAAGGTTCATTTAGGACCTTGTTCTTCCCATTGATTTCATGGAACAAAACATTTTACTGCCATTTTCCAGAAATGTTGTAATAACATTGCAAGGTTATTGCAATAACATATAAATTCCTGAAGGCTGCAATTCACACAGATTCCTGAGGGTCAGGCAGTTATAGCCTGCTGTCTGCAGCAGCCCTGAGAGTACAAGCTACACAAACATGCAGTTACATTGACACAGTCATATCAAAAAGCCAATGGGTCACATTTTACATAGATTCAAAGGTTGTGCTTTCCTTTTGTCCCTCGTTCTTACCTTCTCTGAAATATTCACCTACAACACTCAAACGATTGAGAAATTGAGCCCAATTCCAAGTAATTCAGAGAGAATTTTTCCATCACTTACTGAGTAATCCACATCAATGTTTAATACAAAATTGCTGAGAAAATCTGCCTTAAATTAGCTGCCGCCTGTTGCAGCCACAGCTTGCAAGCTGGCACCACATCTTGTAATCCCTCTTTCCAGTTACCTTGCATATTGCTTACTGATTGCTTTTTGTAAGACTATCATAATTACTATTCATTTTGTAAAAATGCTATTTTGAATGTAAACTTCTGATGGTGAAGACCAGCCAGGTACTTATTACTTAAATTGAGTCAAAACTTCTATTTAGCTGGAAAAGTGAAAGTCACTCAGTTGTATCTCACTCTTTGAGACCCCATGAACTCATCCATGGAATTCCCAGGCCAGAATACTGGAATGGGTAGGCTTTCCGTTCTCCATGGGATCTTCCCAACCCAGGGATCGAACCCAGGTCTCCCATGTTGCAGGCGGATTCTTTACCAGCTGAGCCACAAGGGAAACCCAAGAATACCTGAGTGGGCAGCCTATCCCTTCTCCAGCAGATCTTCCCCACCCAGGAACTGAACCAGGGTCTCCCACTTTACAGGTCGATTCTTCACCAACAGAGCTATCAGGGAAGACATTTAGCTGGAAAAGACCTTCTTAAATTGCATTTATCCATTCTTCCAACTTTATTTATGACTGTATCATGGACATGTCCTCATCCTTCTTCTGTCTTAGATGCATGTCACTCTCTATCAGATCTTTGTTACATAACACTTAGGATACTGAAAGAAATATCTCTAGGTTTCCACATTCTTTCTTATTTTTATCCCTCCTAGGACTATAATTGTTACAGGCTGAGTGCCATATTTCTTTTTTATTCACCATAAACCCCAAGCTCTCTCACTGCCAATATTACACCTGATTTTCCCTTCAAACTGCATAAGTAAGAAAATGCCCTTTCTTTCATTTATATGCAGGGCAGTAGTTAAGCACTGAATTCCAGTACTTATTTCACAAAAGATGTAGAACATATATGCCCACTTGTTTTGATAATAGGTTAATCCTATACAGGCAGGGCTTCCCAGGTGGCTCAGTGGGTAAAGAATCCTCCTGCAATGCAGGAGACACAGGAGACACAGGTTCAATTCCTGAGTCAGGAAGATCCCCTGGAGGAGGATATGGCAACCCACTCCAGTATTCTTGCCTGGGAATTCCCAAGGACAGAGGAGCCTGGTGGGCTACAGTCCTTGGAGTTGCAAAGAATCAGACATGACTGAGTGACTGAGCATGCATGCATGCATGTAACTCTAGACATTACTGCAATAACTATTAAACATTTAAATGATGTTGATATTTAAATCAAATACAGCATAAAACAAATGTATTAAAATGTTAATAATTTTTAGAAGATTGCTTTTGTCTCTTAATTGTCCAGGGGTCCCTAACTGCCATCATCTTACCTCTTTGATTAAGGCACATAAAATACAAAAATAATATTTAGTTTAGGTTTTTTTTTTAATTGAAGTATAGGTGATGTCCCATATTATGTTGCTGATATATAATATTGTAATTTACAATTTTAAAAATTATACTCCATTTATAATTATAAAATATTGGCCATATTCCTTGCATTGTAGTTTGTTCTTGTAGCTAATTAATTTTGTACCATTAAGTACCATTAAGTTTGTACCATTTAATCTACCCCTGTATTGCCCCTCCTCCACTGTCTCCACTGGTAACCATTAGTTTATTCTCTGTATCTGTGACTCTGCTTTTTGCTGTTGTTGTTGTTATATTTACTTTCACTAGTTCCTTTTATTTAATTTTGTATTTTTTAGATTCCATATATAAGTTATAAGATATAGTATTTACCTTTCTCTGTCTTATTTCACATAGCATAATACCCTCCAAGTCTGTCCATATTGCAGCAAATGGCATTATTTCTTTCTTTTTATGGCTGAGTAATATTCTGTTGTATGTGTGGACCACATCTTCTTTATCCAATCCTCTGCTGATAAGCATTCAGCACATCTTAGCTATTGTACATAGAGCTGCTCTGAGTATTGGGGTCTATATATATTTTTAAATTTGTGTTTTGGTATTTTTTATATATATTCAGAAGTGGAATTGCTGTGTCTTTTGCTGTTCTTATTTTTAGTTTTTGAGTACAAAAATAATTTTAATCAAAACTGACTCAATAGTATAAATGAAATTCCACAAACTAGAGACTACCACACATAATAAAGCGCAAGTTTATTAGAGATCAGGCCAAAAAGTTTTCTGAGGGGAGGAGAGTCAACTCTAAGAAATAGCACTTGGAAGTTACTGGGGTGTGGGCCTGAGCCTGACATGAGGTGTGGACATCATCTGCTGAAGGGAATTCCAGAAAGAGAGCAAAACCCCTTTCTCTCTTCATAAGTTCATTGACAAGTCTCCAGCATCCGTTCTTCTTTGGCGCATCTTTACATGATAGCTGGAGAGTGTCTCCTCTACCTGTAGATAGCAACTGCCATGGTCACAGGAAGAATTAATACCTGTAACTCACTGATGCGGTGTCACGTGCAGGCGCTGGCCCGGAAGTGTGGCCGGACAACCTGTGAACATTTAACATCACCCCCATTTTCTGAGGAGGACCCCGATTCTCAGCAATATTGTATAGTTCATCTCCCAGCTTTGCTGGAGATGACAAAGCTGGGCTGAAGCCCATAGCCATCTAAATCTCTGGCATGGACGTGACTCAGGCCCCAGTACTTGGAGGATGAGCTCATCCAATGAGAACAGCTCCCTGGGAAGGCTGCATCGTGGATGTGCAAGGCTGGAAAGCCAGGGAGTCCTGGGAAAGCCCAAGGCATCCTTCCTTGTTCTTTGCTCATTTGTCTTTGTCTTTTCCTCTTCTCTCCTCTCACATTTGGTAAATAGGTGAGTCATCCTGAAAATATGCACTTCTCTTCAGTTTATTCATCTCTAGATTTATTCCAAAATAAAACATATTCTTTAGAAACCAAAGACAATATAAAAATAGGCGAACTCAGATAAAATAAACCTCTATAATTCATATGCTACATATTAGTGTATATTTTCTGTTAATCTAACTTTCTGTGATGATTCACTGAAACACAAAACATGGGAATTGAGTGATAAACTTTCTTCAAGTCTTCACTCTGAAGGGAAGGGAAATTGTAAGAATAGAAGTAAAAGTCCTTAACAGAAAACAAACCTATGGTCACCAAAGAGGAGGACACAGGAATAAATTAGGAGCTTGGGGTTAACATGTACACACAACTATTTATAAAATAGATAAACAGCAAGGTCCCCTGCATTGCCCAGGGAACTATACTCAATATCTTATGATAACCTGTCATGGAAAAGAATCTTAAAAAGAATAGGTGTATATGTATAACTGAATCACTTTGCTGTACACCTGATACTAACCCAACCTTGTAAAGCAACTATCTTTCAATAAAGAAAAAAGCAAGGATCCGACATAAAAATTCTTCCAAGTGCATACTTAGAGAAGAAAACAAATTGTGAAGCAATCAGTTATATGGAAATAATGTCCCTAACCTTTCCCTAAACTATGAAGGTTGTAACATTTCACGGCCACTGGCGCAGCTAAATATAAACAGGAGTATGCTGGGCTGCCCCCTGTGCTTGTGCTGACTGACACAACAATTAAAGAAACAAGTTTCCTTTGTAAATTACAGCTCCGCACAGCGTTGAGTAAGCAGAGAGTGTACATTAGAAATATTTTTAGCTTGACATGAAACTTTCCAAAGGCTCCTAATTAAGCATTTAAGCCCAAGGCACTATAATTGCAACTGCCAAAATAACTGGGAAATCATACCTTTGGTGGGATCCTTCTTAAAACTATTGTTTCAAAAACCTTATGGAAAGGCTTTATTATTCTTCAACATTCTCTTAACCAGAGGGCACTTCTAAATCTGCCCACTTGGTGAGAAATGCAGACGTGTTGTTTCTGCGCAGGGAGTGGATACTATAAATGTGGAAGCACATACAAGGGAAAAGAGAGTGGACATCAGTCCTTGGTGACTCGAAGAAAAAGACTCCAGCCTTGTGCTACTGGATTTCACAGCAGAGCATCCCATTTCCATGAGTCAGAGGTAGATTCTGGCCATAGGAGTTCAGCTCTCAGCATCCTTGAGGGCGTCTTATTAGAACACCATCTCACTTATTATTTGATAAGTGAAACTATCTAATCTTTGTAAATGTGCTACATTTCCAGAAGAATAGTAATGGGATGTCATGCAAAATGTTCTTCTGTAGCTCATACTTCAATACTGTTATATGAAGGTAATGTGCTTTTTTACAGTTGAAATGCTAAGAGCTTTCAGATTAAAGCATCAGTGGCTTTTAATGAGGATTTTTCAGGGCCATTAGCATATATGAATTTAAAATAGCTGTCATTTATCTACCATTGTCATACAAGTTATGTTTTGGTCACTGGTACAATTACCCAGATAAATCTGTGAATATTTTTAGAGGATTTTGAAGTTTAAATAAATAATCAAAGTGGTATTGTTTGAAAGGGCTTCCCTGGTGGCTCAGATGGTAAAGAATCTGCCCTCAGTGCAGCAGACCCGGGTTTGATCCCTGGATCAGGAAATCCCCTGAAGAAGGGAATGGCTACCCACTCCAGTATTCTTGTTTATTTCAATATCATTTTTATTGAATGCATTTAATGTTATTAATTAGTATTATGATTCATTTCAGTCCCAAACCAAGAATTTCAGCAGCACAGTGAGTAGTTTACAGAAAAACTTAGTTGATGACTGACATTGGTGACAGAATGTGGTCCACTGGAGAAGGGAATGGCAAACCACTTCAGTATTCTTGCCTTGAGAACCCCATGAACAGTATGAAAAGGCAAAATGATGCTATGCTATGCTATGCTAAGTCACTTCAGTCGTGTCCGACTCTGTGTGACCCCATAGACGGCAGCCCACCAGGCTCCCCCGTCCCTGGGATTCTCCAGGCAAGAGTACTGGAGTGGGGTGCCATTGCCTTCTCCATGAAAAGGCAAAATGATAGGATACTGAAAAAGAAACTCCCCAGGTCAGTAGGTGCCCAATATGATACTGGAGATCAATGGAGAAATAACTCCTGAAGGGATGGAGCCAAAGCAAAAAGAATACCCAGCTGCGGATGTGACTGGTGATAGAAGCAAGGTCCGATGCTGTAAAGAGCAATATTGCATAGGAACCTGGAATGTCAAGTCCACGAATCAAGGCAAATTGGAAGTGGTCAAACAAGAGATGGCAAGAGTGAATGTCGACATTCTAGGAATCAGCGAACTGAAATGGACTGGAATGGGTGAATTTAACTCAGATGACCATTATATCTACTACTGCGGGCAGGAATCCCTCAGAAGAAATGGAGTGGCCATAATGGTCAACAAAAGAGCCCGAAATGCAGTACTTGGATGCAATCTCAAAAACCACAGAACGATCTCTGTTCGTTTCCAAGGCAAACCATTCAATACCACAGTAATCCAAGTCTATGCCCCAATCAGTAATGCTGAAGAAGCTGAAGTTGAATGGTTCCATGAAGACCTATAAGACCTTTTAGAACTAACACCCAAAAAAGATGTCCTTTTCATTATAGGGGACTGGAATGCAAAAGTAGGAAGTCAAGAAACACCTGGAGTAAGAGGCAAATTTGGCCTTGGAATATGGAATGAAGCAGGGCAAAGACTAATAGAGCCTTGCCAAGAAAATGCACTGGTCATAACAAACACCCTCTTCCAACAACACAAGAGAAGACTCTCCACATGGACATCACCAGATGGTCAACACTGAAATCAGATTGATTATATTCTTTGCAGCCAAAGATGGAGAAGCTCTATACAGTCAACAAAAACAAGACCAGGAGCTGACTGTGGCTCAGCCCATGAACTCCTTATTGCCAAATTCAGACTTAAATTGAATAAAGTAGGAAAAACCACTAGACCATTCAGGTATGACCTAAATCAAATCCCTTATGATTATACAGTGGAAATGAGAAATAGATTTAAGGGCCTAGATCTGATAGATAGAGTGCCTGATGAACTATGGAATGAGGTTCATGACATTATACACGAGACAGGGATCAAGACCATCCCCATGGAAAAGAAATGCAAAAAAGCAAAATGGCTGTCTGGGGAGGCCTTACAAATAGCTGTGAAAAGAAGAGAAGCAAAATGCAAAGGAGAAAAGGAAAGATATAAACATCTGAATGCAGAGTTCCAAAGAATATTAAGAAGAGATAAGAAAGCCTTCTTCAGCGATCAATGCAAAGAAATAGAGGAAAACAACAGAATGGGAAAGACTAGGGATCTCTTCAAGAAAATCAGAGATACCAAAGGAACATTTCATGCAAAGATGGGCTCGATAAAGGACAGAAATGGTATGGACCTAACAGAAGCAGAAGATATTAAGAAGAGATGGCAAGAATACACAGAAGAACTGTACAAAAAAGATCTTCACGACCCAGATAATCACAATGGTGTGATCACTGACCTAGAGCCAGACATCCTGGAATGTGAAGTCAAGTGGGCCTTAGAAAGCATCACTACAAACAAAGCTAGTGGAGGTGATGGAATTCCAGTTGAGCTATTCCAAATCCTGAAAGATGATGCTGTGAAAGTGCTGCACTCAATATGCCAGCAAATCTGGAAAACTCAGCAGTGGCCACAGGACTGGAAAAGGTCCGTTTTCATTCCAATCCCAAAGAAAGGCAATGCCAAAGAATGCTCAAAGTACCGCACAATTGCACTCATCTCACATGCTAGTAAAGTAATGCTCAAAATTCTCCAAGCCAGGCTTCAGCAATATGTGAACCGTGAACTTCCTGATGTTCAAGCTGGTTTTAGAAAAGGCAGAGGAACCAGGGATCAACTTGCCAACATCCGCTGGATCATGGAAAAAGCAAGAGAGTTCCAGAAAAACATCTATTTCTGCTTTATTGACTATGCCAAAGCCTTTGACTGTGTGGATCACAATAAACTGTGGAAAATTCTGAAAGAGATGGGAATACCAGACCACCTGATCTGCCTCTTGAGAAATTTGTATGCAGGTCAGGAAGCAACAGTTAGAACTGGACATGGAACAACAGATTGGTTCCAAATAGGAAAAGGAGTTCGTCAAGGCTGTATATTGTCACCCTGTTTATTTAACTTATATGCAGAGTACACCATGAGAAACGCTGGACTGGAAGAAACACAAGCTGGGATCAAGATTGCCAGGAGAAATATCAATCACCTCAGATATGCAGATGACACCACCCTTATGGCAGAAAGTGAAGAGGAACTCAAAAGCCTCTTGATGAAAGTGAAAGTGGAGAGTGAAAAAGTTGGCTTAAAGCTCAACATTCAGAAAACGAAGATCATGGCATCCTGTCCCATCACTTCATGGGAAATAGATGAGGAAACAGTGGAAACAGTGTCAGACTTTATTTTTCTGGGCTCCAAAATCACTACAGATGGTGACTGCAGCCATGAAATTAAAAGACGCTTGCTCCTTGGAAAGAAAGTTATGACCAACCTAGATAGCATATTGAAAAGCAGAGACATTACTTTGCCAACAAAGGTTCGTCTAGTCAAGGCTATGGTTTTTCCTGTGGTCATGTATGGATGTGAGAGTTGGACTGTGAAGAAGGCTGAGTGCCAAAGAATTGATGCTTTTGAACTGTGGTGTTGGAGAAGACTCTTGAGAGTCCCTTGGACTGCAAGGAGATCCAACCCGTCCATTCTGAAGGAGATCAGCCCTGGGATTTCTTTGGAAGGAACGATGCTAAAGCTGAAACTCCAGTACTTTGGCCACCTCATGCGAAGAGTTGACTCATTGTAAAAGACTCTGATGCTGGGAGGGATTGGGGGCAGGAGGAGAAGGGGACGACAGAGGATGAGATGGCTGGATGGCATCACTGACTCGATGGACGTGAGTCTGAGTGAACTCTGGGAGTTGGTGATGGACAGGGAGGCCTGGTGTGCTGCGATTCATGGGGTTGCAGAGAATCGAACACAACTGAGCGACTTATCTGATCTGATCTGATCTGACATTGGTGAAGTCCTTCCTATGGGCGTCAGGCAGTGAGTGCAGTGATCGCTGAATCACGCAGCAGCACTCATACTCTACACATTCTATTGGCTGAGGAGTCCAGGGGTCACAGAGTTTAGGTATCCTTCCCCAAGGTGACACAATGCAAAGGGTCAGAGTGGTGTTTGGACCCAGGCAGTCTGACTCTGGGTATTTCTCTTAACATCAACACAATGCCGATGAGCAAATCCTCATTAAATGAGCCAATAAATAAATGAAGAGGAAGATGCCTATAGGAAGACATCAGACAACAATAGAATATGTATGACAGTCAAGTGACAAGGCTCATTTCCAAACAAGTGCTACAGGTCATTGATTTTACGCTTATACAGGCTCAGAACAGACCCCTGGTCTCTTGTCTTGCCCCAGTGCTGCCGCCGATTCTCAGAACAGCTATGGCACTCTCCTTGGGGACTGACTTTAAGTCAGCATACAGGTCACAAATGCACGTGACTTAGCCAAGTGGCTTTCTATTCCCACTGTATTTTCTAACTAAAAAGACTCCACCTGCGTGGTCAGCTTCCTTACCAGAGTTGGCTCTGGATGACATCTGGCTGTGAAAGGAGTCAGATTCATCCTCTCAGGGTGAAAATGTGCTGAGCCAAGGTATTCATAGGGATTCTGTCACAGTTTACTTTAATGACTTCCCAAATCATTTTGAGCAATGAAGGAATTGCTCTAAAGGTTTAGTCCACTCAGTTGGAAGCCCTGGTTGGGTTCCTGCTCATTTAGATAAATGAGTTTTTTCAACAAGACCAAAATGGGCCTCATTCTTTGAAGATCCAAGTGTGAAAACCCGTGCCTTGCTCGAGGTCCGCTCCCTGCTGGAAAATAAGGGCTGGAGCAGAGGGTGAGGAGGTGGGAAAGAGACTGATTGTCCTCCTCCCAGGCTGTTCCAAGACTGGGGCTCCTGGGAAGCCCCTTGCCCTCTAGTTTAGTCTTAGTGGTGACGGTAAGAAGATGGCACAATGATTTAATGAAAAAGGGGAAGACTGAAGGATTTTACCAGCAAAAGGCAGTGGGTCTTTGGCAAAATCTCAAAGTAGAAAGTTTGATTTCTGAACCCCTATTAGGCCCCCATCAATCTCCCCTTATTTTATCTCCCAGTGAGACGGCACCCTCATTTCTTCCTGGATCTCAATTCTTGTTCTGTGTCAGATGTCAGAAAAGTGCTAGCTAATGGCAGTTTGCCATGTGATTCACCTCTACTGTTTGCACCCCGCAAAGAAATGTTTATTTTGTTTTTTAAATTTATTTTTAATTGGAATATAGTTGCTTTACAATGCTGTGTTAGTTTCTGCTGGGCAGCAAAATGAATCGGTTATACATGTACTTACATCCCGTCCCTCTTGAGCCTTCCTCCCACTACCACTCCGTCCCACCTCTGTAAGTCATCACAGAGCACCAAGCTGAGCTCCCTGTGCTACACAGCAGCTTCCCACTAGCCATCTATCTAGTACATACAGCAGTGTATATATGTAACTGTTACTCTCTCAATGTGCCCCCCCTTCTCCTTTCCCCTCTGTGTCCAAAAGTCCATTCTCTACATCGGTGTCTCCGTTCCTGCCCAGCAAAAAAAGGTTCATCAGTACTGTTTTTCTAGATTCCATATATATGCGTTAATATATGATATTTGTTTATTTCTTTCTGACTTACTTCACTCTGTATGATAGACTCCAGGTTCATCCACCTCACTACAATTGACTCGATTGTGTTCTTTTTTTATGGCTGAGTCATATTCCATTGTATATATGTACCACAACTTCTTTATCCATTCATCTGTCAATGGGTTGCTTCCATTTCTTAGCTATTGTACATAGTACTGCAATGAATATTGGGGTGCATGTGTTTTCTTTATTTTTTTTTGCATGTGTCTTTTTGAATTATGCCTTTCTCAGGGTATATGCCCAGTAGTGGGATTGCTGGGTCTTATGGTGGTTTTATTCCTAGTTTTTTAAGGAATCTCCATACTGTTCTATAGTGGCTTTATCAGTTTACATTCCCACCAACAGTGTAGGAGGGTTCTCTTTCCTCCAGATCCTCTCCAGCATTTATTGTTTGTGGACTTTTTCTTGATGGCCATTAGGACCCATGTGACATGATACTACATTGTAGTTTTGCTTTGCATTTCTCTAATAATGAGTGAGGTTGAGCATCTTTTCCTGTATTTGTTAGCCATCTGTATGTCTTCTTGGGAGAACTGTTTAGGTCTTCTGCCCATTTTTTTGATTGAGTTGTTTGTTTTTCTGATACTGAGTTGCATTAGTTGCTTGTATATTTTAGAGATTAAGAAACTTCTAAAGAAGGAAAATTACAGCTTAATTCTGCCACCAAGAAATGCCTCTGTCCCCCTACCCACATTCTTCACCAGTGAGTCAGCAGAGACTTGCAAACCATCTCTGAAATGCAGAAAGAATGCCAGCTCCTTCTTTAGAGGAGGATATAGCTTAGAAATAGCTATAGAAGTTTAAATTAAACTTACTTGTATAACCAGTATTATATATCATCATAAGCAGGGACTATCTGAGGAGAATCATGAATTTCTGGCATTGTGTCTCTATAGAGAAGAACCAGGAGAGATAACCTCCCATTGAAAATCACCCAGTTTCAATGGAAGAATCTGAAAGCAGGGTAGCCCGTGTTCAGGAGGGGCCAAGGACACTGGGGCTGTGACATTTGCTGACCACTTGAAGGGCCAGTGTGGCCTCCTCATGTAAGGTCTTCTTGAAAAACTCTCAGGACAACCTTCTAATATTCATAAAATTCAGTAGTGAAAAGTTTGTATTAATAATATTGATAAACATTTACATTGATCAGTGCTGATTTATTCATCACAAATGTACTTAGTTAACAAGATTAGAAATAAATTTTTCTTTCCAATGGACAGAAATTTTCTCTAGAAGGAATTAAGAAAGGCATATTCTAACCTGGCTTTGCAACTCAAATAATCCAGCCCACCAAAGGAAAATGGCAGCACACAGCTTATAAGATCACCCTTCCTGACTTCAGATATCTGATAGATGAGATTAAATATGTTTTCTGAGTCTGCTCCACTGTAAGACAGCCAATCATGTATTGACTGAAAGAAGAAGAGTGGTCCAATTTAACTAGCCATATATCCAACAGAATTTGAAATTTGAACTATTAAATCTAAGTGTCCCCAAAGCAATCATTAAATACTCAAGTAAATGGAAGAACAATGATCCAGGATTGATGCTGTTAAAATGTATAAGATGGGGCAGATGCTTCTAGGTTCCTCCAGAGGCACTGTTCTCAAACAGGTCTGTGGGAAGTACAGGTGAGTTTTAAGGTAATGCCATGAAGCTCTACACAAGCATGTGGAACCCGAATAGTGAGACAAGAGTTAACATCAAATGCCCAACAGACAGGTTCTGAGGAAAGGGGCCAAGGAGAGGGGATGGGAAGATTCTGCAGTTCTAAAATCAGATGGTGAAGCCGCGTTTCAGGACAGCCCTTCCTCAGCAGTAGGAGAGTCCACTGACCAACCACTGACCCTGCTGTGTCCTCTTCGCCTGCTCAGGAGCTTCCTCATCCCCACTCATGGGAGATCTATTTCCAGAGATTCACAGACAACCCCAGAGTCTCCACATACTTGAATGTATAATAAACACTCAGAATTTTAAACATTAACATTTAAGAACATTTTTCTGCATCTAAATATATCAGTCTGCTGAGTATGCTTTTTGAAACTAAGAACTTTTGCTGGTTTTCTCATGGAATCAAAGGCCACACTTGGTTTAATGCTTGCAATATGATCCCTTGAGCAAAAAGAATTAACTTTCATAGTGCGAAAATAAGAAAAAAGGAAGAAGGAAGGAAGGGAGGGAAGAAGGAAGGGAGGAAGAGGGAGAGCTGTGACTACTTAGCTCAGGCTCTGATTCGGCTCCATTACTGGTATTTATTGAACACCTACTGTATGCACAGCAAAATCACTCTATCAATTTCATTGTGACTCCTGACAGACGCACCTCCTGGATGGCTCTTGCCCCCAGCTTTCTTGTGCGAATGATCCTCTTTCACACTGCCTGGTTCCTGGAGGTGCTGTGAAAATTGACAAGTGTGTTTGCAAAGTTTGCAAAATCCTCAGATGAATGTGTTGTGTAAACACCAAAGTGTGCAGCCTTTCCAGGCCACAGCCTGCATCCAGAACTTCTCTAATAAGCCAAGTTTTCCTGTTTGGGAGATGCTTGCCTGGGGCTGTTTCATCGTGAGACAGCCGATGTGCCTTTTATTAATACACATCCATGACTCATGGCTCAGTGGAAGATAAGGCTGCAAAGATCAAATTGTATTTTACATGAACTAAGTGTCTCCTAAACTCTTTCGTCCCTTTAGAGTAAAGTGCCTCAAATCTTCATGACTCATTATACGTTAAAATGTTTAAAAAGCACTTTCTTCTTGACTAACAGGTATTCCTTACATTCAGGAAGATTTTTTCGAAGATGTTCAAAACCCAAAAGTAGTTGATCACTTAGAATTTAGTCCATATATAATTGAAATTAATAATTTTAAAAGCCCTGTTGAATTCCATAACAAATGAAGACATCATAGCATTAAAATGATGTATTATCAGGTTAAAGATCATATTGTTATCACCTTTTCAAGTAGTTCAAACATTATAAAATAATTCATATGCACGTTTTTAATAGACTTGCTGAAATCTTGCAAATTCAT
This sequence comes from Bubalus bubalis, assembly GCF_019923935.1. Classification (NCBI taxonomy): domain Eukaryota; kingdom Metazoa; phylum Chordata; class Mammalia; order Artiodactyla; family Bovidae; genus Bubalus; species Bubalus bubalis. The sequence continues at coordinate 91,876,411 of NC_059166.1, read as the reverse complement.
GTCTTAAGTTGCTAAAAACCTCTGCTATTTAAGGCTGTCAACATCCATCTGAAATTATTAGTTCAGTGACACTTTTTGAAAAATACAATTTTGTGCCTCTTGTAATGAGTGTTGACAGTGAGCGGTATTAATTAGCACTCAGCAGTCAGAGCCAAAGCTGACTTCCAGCTGTTAATCTGGGACCAACTCAACAAAGACTCCTATGAGCTAATCAAGTCTGGTTACTGGTCTTTCAATTTATAATATGTCATAATTCTCTGGGTAAAGCTTTATTCCCATTTGGTTTCTTAATATCTACATTATTATTGCCATTGCTTGCAATTTATGGAAATGGCCACTTTTTGAGTAAACTGGTATGTTCATGGCAAAATATATGCCCTTACCCTAAGGTAAATGGCAGATTTTATTTTATTTTTTTTTAGTCATGTCCAACTCTTTGTGACTGCATGAACTGTGGTCTACCAGGTTCCATTGTCCATGGGGTTTCCCAGGCAAGAATACTAGAGTGGGTTGCCATTTCCTTCTCCAGGGGATCTTCATGATTCAGGGATTGAACCTGCGTTGCAGACAAATTCTTTACCACTAAGCAACCAGCGAAGCCCCATTTTTGACACATATTCAATCAATTTGAGACTCATTAATTTTTTTCCACTCACCATAGTTATTTACATAAAATAAAAATTATTCTGTAAATGCTGTAGGGAGAAATTAATACTTTTTAAAAGGTATCTATACATGTTAATAAAATTAAGAATATTTATTAATGGCTTTATAAAATTATATTTTATAGAGTTAGTTTCCTTGAAAATAATTAAGATGCTTTTTCCAGAACACAGTTTATATTCAAATGTAGATCAGTGAAGATAGATTCTCACCATATTAATCTGTATGTCTCCATAGTAGATAAATGATGGACTATAGCTATAGTGAAGTGGTGGTTATATAAATAGACATATACGTAATACTTCTGGATAATAAGCTCTCCCTTTCATTTCTTGTTTTGCTTCAGGAAAAATTCATTAGTAAATATCAAGTTCCTTTGTGACTTTTCTAATAATGTTTACAATGAACTCTGTAACAAAAACTGTAAAGAATGCAAACAATAATTTAAGCCTAAGACACACTTCACTATACTTGTATGAAATGAAATAATAAAAGTCTCCTTACCCAGCGATGTGCTAAATATGGCTCGCAACAACTAGGAGGGGCTGAATGTTAAATTTTTAGGAATTTTGTGAGCTGGTTGGAGTTTTCCAGGTGGCTCAGTGGTTAAAAAAAAATCTCCCTGCCAGTGTAGGAAATGCATGTGATTGATATCCTGGTTGGAAAGATCACTTGGAGGAGGAAATAGCAGCCTGTTCCAGTATTCTTGCTTGGAGAATCCCTTGGACAGAGGAGCCTACTGTGCTACAGACCATGGAGTCACAAAGAGTCGGACACAATTGAGTGACTGATCATGCACGCATGTGAGCCAGCTGGCAACCACACACGCTATTACATTTTAACTATATCAATTTATACATAAAATACATTTAAAGCAAAATTAATAAATATTCAAAACTCGTCCAACCCTGATTTTCTTGTCTAAGTTCCTTGTTATGTCCCTGTGAAGGGATATTTGGTTACGGGCTAACCTTTTCCCAGCTTCACGTCTAGCGACATCAAGGTGGTAGCTAGAATGGTGGGTATATACACCTCTAATGAGTCTTCATATCAGTTTGTCCTTCTCCTTCTGATAGACTTTAGTGAAAACGAGGAAAGGACAATATTGTACCTTCAAACCTGTAAAAAGTGCTTTGAGATTGAATGATTCTAAGCCTTCTTTCTAATCTAAAAATCAAATAGGATCTCAGGCAACACTCAAAAATGTGCTTCAAGTGTAGGTTGCAAGTTGGCATATAATTTTTGTGCCATTCTGGGGGGCAGCCTGGCTGATATGCAACCCAGTCAGATATCTGTGCCCTTGTGTTGAGCAGCAGAAATGAAGATTAGTCAACATTCACAAAAAAAGAGCAACCTTCAGCGAAGATCAGGGTTCTCAATCTAGATGTAGCTGATCAAAGTCACCCATTAGTGGGACGTTTTTAGGCAGTGCCTCCAGCCCCATAGCTCAATTTCTATTTGTTTTTACTTTTATATATTCCCGTGTATGCCTGCTAAGTCACTTCAGTCATGTCTGACTCTTTGTGACCCTATGATCTGTAGTCTACCAGGCTCCTCTGTCCATGGGATTCTCCAGGCAAGAGGACTGGAGTGGATTACCATGCCCTCCTCCAAGGGATCGTCCCAACACAGGGATTGAACCCATGTCTCCTGCATTGGCAGGTGGGTTCTTTACCACTAGCGTCACCTGGGAAGCCCAGTATATTCCCATGTTTCTTGTAAAACAGAGACACTTTAGAGAAATGTGGAGTTGGATGATATGTACACCAAAATGTTAAAGTAAAATGGCATGCATAACTTACTTTACGCTTCCTGGATGGAATGAATGTGCCTTTTGTGTAACCCACTTCCAGCCAGGACCACTCAAGACAGGAGTGTGGCGATGCCTGCTCTCTAATGAGCTGTCTGTGCAGGGAGGTTACAGTGACCTGCTAAACAGAAATACAACAGGCGTGCTTTTATTAAAATATGCATGCAACATTACATTCGGGATTTAAATTGGATTCTTAAATGAGTTCTCCTAAAATGTAATACAGATTTTTGCAATGTAGTAGAAAAGCAACCTGTGCCAACTAATAAAGTTAGAAAAAGAGGGGGGAAAGGTGTTATGAATGTCAATAAATGATCTCTTTCAATCTGATTGTACTGAAATTTTAAATTAACCAGCTACTGTTAGGCACAGAATATATTTTTTTAATTTGTTTATTTTTGGATGTCCTGGTTCTTCATTTCTGCACGTGGGCTTTCTCTACTTGCAGTGATCAGGGGCTGCTGTTTGTTGCGGCATGCAGGCATCTTATTGCAGTGGCCTCTCTCGTTTCAGAGCATGGGCTCTAGAACGTAGACTGAGTAGTTGTGGTGCTCTGACTTGGTTGCCCTGTGGAATGTGGAATCGTCCCAGACGATCAAACCCATGTCCTCCACATTAGCAGGCAGATTCTCCGCCACGGGACCACCAGGGAAGTCTGTAAAAAATATTTTTAATCACTCTTTACTGAGACAACACTAAATATGAGATGATCAGAATATTGTCCACGGTGGCAAAACTCAGGAAATTATGTAGCCTTAATTGATGCAAATATCTCTTTTTACTATTAATATGTATTGGTACATATAAAAAACATTCAATGCTACTCTAAAATTCTGTCAAAGTCTTTTTTTAAGTAATCCAAAACAGTTTCCAGTGTCCATGATTGATTCTTTTTTTTTTTAATTTTATTTTATTTTTAAACTTTACATAATTGTATTAGTTTTGCCAAATATCAAAATGAATCCGCCACAGGTATACATGTGTTCCCCATCCTGAACCCTCCTCCCTCCTCCCTCCCTATTCCATCCCTCTGGGTCCTCCCAGTGCACCAGCCCCAAGCATCCAGTATCGTGCATCGAACCTGGACTGGCAACTCGTTTCATACATGATATTTTACATGTTTCAATGCCATTCTCCCAAATCTTCCCACCCTCTCCCTCTTCCACAGAGTCCATAAGACTGTTCTATACATCAGTGTCTCTTTTGCTGTCTTGTACACAGGGTTATTGTTACCATCTTTCTAAATTCCATGTAAATGCGTTAGTATACTGTATTGGTGTTTTTCTTTCTGGCTTACTTCACTCTGTATAATAGGCTCCAGTTTCATCCACCTCATTAGAACTGATTCAAATGTATTCTTTTTAATGGCTGAGTAGTACTCCATTGTGTATATGTACCATAGCTTTCTTATCCATTCATCTGCTGATGGACATCTAGGTTGCTTCCATGTCCTGGCTATTATAAACAGTGCTGCAATGAACATTGGGGTACACGTGTCTCTTTCCCTTCTGGTTTCCTCAGTGTGTATGCCCAGCAGTGGGATTGCTGGATCATAAGGCAGCTCTATTTCCAGTTTTTTAAGGAATCGTCTCACTGTTCTCCATAGTGGCTGTACTAGTTTGCATTCCCACCAACAGTGTAAGAGGGTTCCATTTTCTCCACACCCTCTCCAGCATTTATTACTTGTAGACTTTTGGATCGCAGCCATTCTGACTGGTGTGATTCTTTAAAGAGAGAATAATTGTGTGAATAAATGTTAAAGGATTCTTTTATCATACTTCAGTCCTCTAAGGGATCGTGTGTTCTATTCAACCTTGTTATAGTGTCAAAGTGTGTAGACATTATGTCTAAATGATTTGCTAAGAAATTGGCAATAGAAAAAAATACATGTGCATGTATATCTATATAGATAAAGAAATATATAT